>NW_006399896.1:4841087-4899345 GCF_000299155.1 Elephantulus edwardii | reverse complement strand
ATACCATCAGGTGAAGTCCATGTGTATAACCTGCGTTTGTCTCTCTTATAAAATGTATTTTCAATGAATAAGTCATTGATTTTACAAAATTCAATCATTCTATCTCCAGCCTCATTCCTGTCACCAAGCCCATGTTTCTGCTAATTTAGTAAGGCATTAGAAAATCCTTTGCTGGTTGCAAGGCTGATCTTCTCCCACACAACAACACATAAAAGACTGTCAAAAGATTTTCTTAGAAGACATAAAATGGCATTTTATTTTATTAAAGTTTTTTTAAAAATCAACTAGTTCAGTTACGTAAGTCAAATACTGCTTAAGACCATTACTGTAGAAACAGCTAACAAGCAAAATGTGTGTGCAAATCCAAGGGGTTGAGGGTGGGAGCAGAGAGGTGAGGATGGGCAGGGGATCGCACAATTTGGTGAGGGGAGGGGATGGGGTAGAGGAAATGGGAAAGATTCCGCAGGGATCTGGAAAGACACTGCAGTGTTGGGCACAGTTCAATGGTGATTAATTTTATAAAACATAATGAATGGGAATGATTCTATGAAGCACAATGTGAATGAAGAATAGTGTGAAACATAATATATATGGGCTTTTTAAGCAAACCAATATAAAATAAAAATTTAATGCTAAAAGTGTTAAGTAAAAATGTTGCTCTCTCCTGTCCCTATCCTTCACTGCAAACCCTCAAAAAGGCTATTTATTTTGTCTATTTTTCCTTGTTGTTGTTATCAGATGACACTGAGTCGACCATGACTGCTGGTGACCCTCCAAGTGGTCTGAACCTTACCCATCATGCACCATCCTCATGGCCATCTGTTTGCTGGAGCCCATTGTTGAAGGCACTGTGCCGGTCCATCCTGTGAGAGTCCCTCTCTTTCTCTGATCAACCTGACTTTTCAGTTTTTACATTTTTTTAACTCATGGACTCCTACAGTATGTGTCCTCTTGTGTCTGTCTTATCTTACTCAGCACAAAGTTGACAACCATGGTATGTGGTATTTTCAGATTTCTTTCTTATTCTTTGTAAGAATTTCTGGCTTTTGTTTTCAGTCTAATTATAATCTGACATCTATACCTTAACAAGAGCTCTATAATGATTTCTGAGTATAGCAAGCAAATAATTTACTGTTAGTAGGTGGTTTTTTCGTTGTTTTCAGGTGCTGTCAAGTATGACCCACAGCAACACTAAGAACAGCCAACGTGAAATATGTCCTATCCTGTGCTGTCTTCATCATCAACAGAGCCCCTTGCTGAAGACACTGAGTCAATCCATCTTATTTGGGTCTTTCTCTCCTTTACTAGCTCTGCATCTTTCCAAGCATGTAGTCCCTTTCCAAGCAACAGCCTCACCTAGCTACATGTCGAAAGTAGGAAAGACAAAGCCTCGTCATCCTTGCCGCCAAGGAACTCTCTGGCTGCACCTTTTCCAACACATATGTTTGTTCTTTTGGCAGCCCATGGGATTTTCAGTACTCTTCCCTAACACCACAGCTCAAAGGAATCAATCCTTCTGTCATCCTTATTTACTATCTAGCTCTCTGATATACAGCAAATGACTGCTGTGATGGTCTGAGTCAGGTGCATCTTAAGTCTTCAAACTGATAGCACTGCTCTTCAGCACTTAGAGAGGTCCCTGACAGCAGACTTGGCCAATGCAATTAAGTCTCCTGATTTCCTGACTGCTAGTCCCAAGGATGATGACTGTTGATCCAATCAAGACGAAATCACTGATGCTTCAATCTTTTCTCTATGTATCAGATGTTGACTGTTGAGTCCATGATGAAGATCTCTGTTTTCTTGATGTTGAGATGCAATCCAAACTGAAGGCGGTAATCCGTGCTCTTCTGTAGCAAGCGTTTCACGGCCTCCTCACTTTCAGCAAGCAAAGTCGTGACATCTCCCTAATGCAGGTTGCTGATGAGTCTTCCTCCAATCCTGATGTCACACTCCTCTTCATAGAGTCCAGCTTCATGAATTATTTGCTCAGTGTATACACTGACTAGGAATGGAGAAAATATACAATCCTGATGCACACCCTTCCTGATTTTAAACCATTCAGTGTTCTCTTGTTCTGTATGTACAACAGCTTCCTGGTCTAGGTACAGATTCTGTATGAACACAATTAAGTGTTCCAGGATTCCCATTCTTCTCAATGTTAGCCATTATTTGTTTTGGTCCATGTAGCGAAATGCCTTGTCATAGTCAATGAAACACAAATAAACATTCTTCTGGTATTCTCTGCTTTCACCTGGGTTCTATCTGACATCAGCAATGATGTCCCTGGTGCCGCAGCCTCTATTAAAACCAGCTTGTACTTCTGGTAGTTCCCTGTCGCAAAGGTATATAGTTCGGATCTACCAACTGCTTCATGGAAGAAAAAGGTGCAATCAACTCTCATGCGGTTTACTGTCTCTGAAAATCCACCAAAGAGTCAGCTATAGGTTGGTTCTGACTCTACAGTACACAACAAAAACGATGACGACAATGAAACATAGAAGTATATATGAAGCATAAACTATAAAGTTTTAGGGTTTTTATTCTGTTAGGGAGAGGAAGTCTTTAGAGATTTAGTTTAATGGTTTCTTATACTTTACAATAAAAAAAATTTAAAACTAAAGGAACCCCTATTAAAATATTATATCTAGAAATAAAGTACCTGGGAAAAGTATAGCACAAAGAAAAAGAAAAAAAAATTAAGTATGAACATTTATAAACTGATTTCACACATGCTAGTATGTTTTTAATTTTTTGCAACCCTAGCTAGGTGGTGGGATCTCCAATTTATAGACAAGGCAAACTGATGTTCAGCAAATTTAGGTTAAAGGCCTATGACAGCCAGCCACAAAGCAACAGAGGCAGGACTGCAACATGGCTCTACACAGCTCCAGACTGACCACTATGTAATTCTGCCTTCTCTAGCTCACAATATTTGGGTTTGTAGTTGGCAGTACCATATGTATGCTTAGATAATGCATAATAAACTAAGGGCTTCCAGGCAACAAGGAAATTTTAATTAAGGAAAATATACATGAAGCAGCTCAGCATAAACTTAACATATATATCTAGATCAAGCTGTGTTTTGGCCATCAGAGGCAAAACAATGTGTTTCTATATGTGGCTAACTGCCATGACACTGGAAGAACTCAATGATGCTGGACTGCCATTATTGAACAGTCTCACCAAAAGTGTCACAGAACACTCATCAAGAGGGGGAAAACATAAGACAAAACTTCAGTTTAAGGATTTTTGTAATATTAGGGAAACACTAGAAATTTGATTTAAACATAAAGGCTTCTTATACTTCACAACAACAAAAAAAGCTAAAGACCAAAGGAACTCCTAGGAAAATGTTATTGATAAATGTTTTCTATTCAAGAGCAAATCCATTAAAGAAAATTTTGCCATATTGTTCTCCATTTTTGTTGTTGAGTGCTATTGATCAGAACTGACCATAGATGACCCTCCAGTATCTAGACAGATCCAATTTCTAAAACACTATTGGCAGTACAATTCTGAAATAGAAGATTCTAAAAGGAAGGAAACTGTGAATGCTCACCAAATTCAGTTCTTGGCACATCTCGGGTACTGAAAGTAGTGGAGTGACGCCTCAAAGGCGGCTCCATGGTCAGCGGAGGGGAACACTCACCACCACTCACAGGGGATGGGCCGAAGGAGCCATTCTGGCTGAGAGGACCTGGGAATAAAGTCATCTTCTTACTACTTTTTAGACTTCCTGAAGTGCTGGTAATTGTTTTTAGGGCATTATAATTATCATAAACAAGAATAAGAAGCCATTGATAGGTATTTTATAACAAGCGCTCCCCACCTCTCCTTGGATGGTTTTGTGGATTAGGCCTTCCTGGCATTGGTTTTACAATCACTGGTTCTTCTTGTAGCATTGCCATCTTTTGGGTTATTTCTAATAATCTTTATTACAGAGAGAGAATACATTTGATTATTAAGCAGAAAATAAATTTATTTACTAAAAATCAAACAGTATAGGTTTAAAACCTCTTATAATTCACTGAAAAAATATTTACTAAAATGACATACTTGTGTCTTAAGTTAGCAGCTTCTCTTTTTTCTTCATCTATAGCTCTTTCTGCAGCACGAGCCTTCAGCTATTGAAGAAAAATATCCAGATTAAGTTGTGGTTAAGACTACGCACAAAATGAAATATAAAGAAAAAAAAACCTTACCCAATTCTCATGTGCTTTCTTCTCATGAGCAGCAATCTGAAAAAGACCAGATATGAAAAAAATATATCCAGGATCCTAACAGTCTATTATATTAAGATATAAAAGAATTCTGCAATCATCTTGTTAGGTGCCACTGAGTTAGAACTGACTAATAGTTGAACCTCCAAGGGAACTTTCAGAGGAAGTAGAATGCATGGAAAAAGAATGCCAATCTTTCTCTCAAGGAGCAGCTGATGAATTTGAACCAGCTGCCTTTGGGATAATGACACAACTCTTTACCCACGAAACCACCAGAACTCCCTCTGATTTGGGTAGACAAACAACTGTAGGGCAAGATAATTATTACCTGGTTTTTAAATGAGCACTCTGTTTTCTGTATTTCAGCTTCCATTTCTTTAATTCTCCTCCTAAGAATGATACTTGCAGTTAAACTACAACTAGATAAAATTTTAACTCATTGAGCTATGTTCTCTTTATAATCTGTACCCCACAGACTTCATTCATACATACAAAAATTTTTTAAATGTTATTATCCCTATTTAATAGATGAAGATTCTGATTTGATATAAATTCTTTAACTAGTCTTCAGCTTGTTCTGAAATAATTCTACTATGAATCTTCTTCCATTAAGTATTTTCTCCTTTAACTTAATCTACAGAAAACTTCCCAGAGCTATAAATGACACAATAATTGGGACTAACAAATGGCACAGTGAGTTTCACTGTTTTTAACACATCTTACAATAAACTAATTTCCTAAAAAAATAAGCCAGTGCACAAAATTACCCACTACTGGCATAAAAGTCCTTTATAGTTTCCAGAGCACTGTCTGTAAGAAAAACTTTGTTAGTAGTTTTCATTTGTTAACTTAAAATTTATTGTTTTTCCCCACTATATGAATTGAATGTATTCAAATTCTATGACCATTTATGCATGTTTAAAACAAAACAAAATGAAACAAAACAAAACAAAAACCCAACCAAAACACAAAGCCCCTAAGAGTGGTTTAGAAGTTGTACTCACTTGTAAGTTTTCACTTCTTCTGCAGCCAAAATTGCTTTTTCATCTGTAGCAGACAGACGCTGCTCTTTTTCTTGCCGCTCATATTCTTCTTGACTCAATTTCCTAAGATGTTTAAAAAATAATCTAAAATTAGTTGTCAAGGCAAAATGTTTTCTCTTTCCTAGCAGTATATAAGCATCTACTCAAAATTAACTTGTTCCCATATGCTTGCAATGTGAAAAATGCTGCTATGAACATCAGTGTACAAATCTCCATTTGTGTTTCAGTTCTAATTTAATTGGGGCATATTCTTTTTTTATTTTAATTTTTTTAATTGTGATTTTAATGAAACTTTACAGAAAAGTTGGATTGTTCATCATTCATTATAGCACATTTTCTCCCTATCCCATGCAGTTCTCTTATTTAAAAAGAAAACCATTCATTATTGCATAATTTCCTCCCTCAATGCCCCGACCCTCCATGAATCCACTTTGCTATGCACTTCTTATTCTGTCCTGTTATCATACAAAGAAAACTATGGCATATTTACACAACAGAATACTATGCAGCACTGAAAAACAAGGAACTCATAAAATATTACACATCATAGGTTACCCTTGTGTTGCTGTGATGCTGCACACTGTTCCATAGCGCTGTCAAATACCATAATGGTTTCCAACTATGTACAGTGTTTGGATAAGCTTCTAGATTGACTTATGCTGGGAAGCAGAAGTGGCATCTGTGGCATCCACTTCCAAAAACTAGATGCCTCTGGAAATTCTACAAACTCTCTAAACTCACAAACTCTCTAAACTCTATAAATGTACAGAAATGATGGTAGTTATAGAACAGAGTTTAGGTCTTTTGTACAAAACTTACTCTCAGTCGTATTCGACTTGATGACACTTAACCGCTGCCAAGTGAAACTAGTGTTGTTATATCTGGAGGAACACTATTCCACTTTGTATATCACTCTTTGTCAATGTGCTGTATCAAGTAACCTGCGTTGCTGTGATGCTGAACCTTGTACCACTGGAGTATCAAATACCAGAATGGTTTCCCAATGTGGACAGGGATTAGTGGAGCTCCCAGTTATAAAACAGTTTTGGAAGCAGGAGTGGCATCCACTTCCTAAACCCCATGCCTCTGGAAACTCTATGAACTTGGAAAAATTACTATAGTTATGGAAAGGCATTAGGTCTCTTCTTCATAGAGTTGCTATGAGCTGTGCCTTGCCCCAAAGCAATCAACAACAGGCAATCCTGGAAGACATTATGCTGAGTGAACTATCTCAGTCACTAAAGGACAAATACTGCATAATGCTACTGTTATAAAACAAGATTCACATGGATGTTGGGGGGAATCTAAGAAAAGAGGGCTAAATAAGGAACACTGCATCGGGACAGACGAAGGAAAGAACTGCTTAAAAAGAATATATGATTACGCATTATTTGGGGCATATTCTTAGCAGTGCAATATCTCAGTCACATAGTTTCTATGTTCAGCTTTTGGAGGAAACGATAAACTGTTCTCCAGAGTTGTTATACCAGTTAATAATCCCACCAATAGTGTATGAGAGTTCAAACCTAAAAAAAAAAAAAGGATGGGGTGGGGAAAGTCACTTACTGAATCCACATAGAGAAACACCCTCAGGATGCTCCCAGGACAATTTCACCCTTCCATCCTATCTACCACTGCTCTGCAACTAATAGATAACAACATAAAAACAAAGAACTGTGAACAACCTACACAGATACAACAGAAATGACTTAACATATACACAGAAAAATTCACACAATGTCAAGAAAGCAGCAAACAACTTCAAACATTGTTAAGACAAACACAAAATAAGCCTCCTAAAAAGCAGAGCATACAACAAACATAATGAATTCCTTAGAGACTGAGAGGCAGGAGAAATATACTGACATGGAGTCACATGAACAGCTACAGAAGAAAATACAAATAATAGAATAGAAACCATAAAAAGAGTGAATACCTCAGAATACCTAGAATTTATAAAATACTTGAGCACCACAAGATAAGGGTAAATACTCCAATAGAAAAATGGGCACAGGATATGAACAGACACTTCACCAAAGAAGACATCCAGATGGCCAACAAGCACATGAAGAAATGTTCAAAATCCCTAGCCCTGAGAGAGATGCAAATCAAGACAACTATGAGATATCATCTCACCCCAGAAGAATAGCAAAATTTAACAGAACAGCTAACAACAAATGCTGGCGAGGTTGTGGAGAGACTGGAACCCTTATTCACTGTTGGTGGAAGTGTAAAATGGTACAACCACTGTGAAAGTGGTTTGATGCTTTCTCAAAAAGTTGTAAACAGAGATACCATTTGACCCAGCAATTCCATTACTGGGAATATACCCTATAAAGACCATAAATGACATCCAAGCAGATATATGCATACCCATATTTATTGTGGCTTTACTCACAATAGCAAGGATTTGGAAACAACCTAAGTGCCCATCAACAAACGAATGGATAGAGAAGCTGTGGTATATTCACACAATGGAATACTATGCTGCTTTGAAAAACAAGGAACTCTCGCAACATTATTCAAAATGGGTGACCCTGGAAGACATTATGCTGATAAAAAAAATCTCAGTCACAAAGAGACAAATATTATACGGTGCCACTGTTATAGAATGAGGCTGACACTGGGGTGGGGGTAAGACTGAGAAAAACTGGATAAATTATTTTTACTGAATTGAAAAAAAAAAGAATAGTTGCCTGCTGCAATTTAAATTGCATATGAGTAATTAATGTTCTGTTCCACAATCAGCCTCAATGCTTGTTTAGACGGCTGATAATGAGTTCTGTATTGTCTCTTTCTATAGATAAAACCAATTTGATACTTGTGTATTCCTTTAGGTAAGATCCATGTATATAATTGTCATTTATGTTATTCTGGTTTTCTGTAAAAAGGTATGAGCAATGAATAAATTAATGATTAAAAAAAATTAAAGTCTCATTAATAGACTTTAAAAAAATTTTGTAAATAATTATCTTAGTGTTGTGACAAGAAGAGAAAATAAAAACTTTAAGAAATTAAAAAAATCTATGTAAGACAGAGAGGACAGCCAATCAAGAACTGGAATTAGCAAAAATGAATGAAAATGCAATCTAGAATATCAAGACTGAAATGACAGAAGTGTTCAATATGCTGGAGGGATTAAAAAAAAAAGCTGTCAGACAAGAACCTTAATAGGAACATACTAAGGGGAAAAAAAATCAGAGCAAATGGAAGGAAAATGAAGAAAACATTAGAATTAAGTGGGATGACATCAAAAGAAATAAACATGCGTATGACTGGAATCCCAGAATACAAAGCAGGCAGGGAAAGAACAAGGGAACCAGCAGAAGAGGTACTAGAAGAAAACTTTCCAGGCATTATGAAGAACATGGAAATCACATCCAAGAAGCCCAAAAAGATGAGGCTCTAAAAGAAAAACATCAAGACATGTCACAGTCAAATTCTCCAAAATCAAAGATAAGGACAGAATAATAAAGGCAGCACAGGAATTACAAAAGGTCACATAGAGAGGAGACTCAATGAGACTAAGTTTTGATTTCTCAGCAAAACCCAGGTAAGCAAGAAGGTAATGATGCCATATATAGAAGGTTAAAAGAAAACAATTATTAGTCGAGGATTCTGTATGCAGCCAAGCTGTCTAGCAATTATGAAGGAGAAATTAGGTCATTCGCAGAAAAACAAGAACTAAAGAAATTTTTATAAACAAGATCAACTCAACAAGAAATTCCAACGGATATCCTTCACACAGACACAAAAGGCAAGTGGATGGACCATAGTAACTAGACACAAGGGAAAAAGAAACACAGCAAAATGGCAACAATAAAACCTAGCCAGTAAATAATCACATTTAATGTGAATGGACTAAAGTACCAATTAAGACAAAGAGTAGCAGAATGGATAAAGGAACAAAAGCCATTAATACGCTGTCTATAAGAGACACAGCTAAGAAATGAGGGGAAAGACAGACTCAAAATCAAAGGCTGGGGAAAAAAAAGATATCAAGCAAATGGCATCCAAAAAAATGCAGGAGTGACAGTCTAATCTCCAACAGAATTCTGATAAAAAATAAAAACCACCATAAAAGGGCAGTATATCATGATTAAAGGCACAAGAGACCAAGAAAACATAGCCATGATCAACATCTAAGCACCAAATGACAGATACGCAAAATACATAAAACATTGTTTAACGTTAAACTTGAAGAAGGAAATAGCACCACAATAGTGGCAGGAGACTTTAATATATCACTCTAAGGAAAGGATAGGTCAACTCAAAAGAAGCTTAACAAAGATGCTGATGATTTAAACTATATATTCGTCTAACTGAACCTTGTGGGTGTATTCAGGTTACTGCACCCAACCAAAAAAAAAATTTACTTTCTTACCAAGTGCACATGGTACATGCTCCAGAACTGACTATTTAGTAGGACACAAAGCAAGCCTCAAAAAACTAAAAAATACTGAAATACATGTATGACAACAATCTGGAAGAAGGGATGCATTGTAGGGTGGGCTACTGAAGCAAGAGGGAAGAAAAAGTGCCACAGTGAATTAAAAAAAGTCCAACATTACAATAATACAAAGTATTTTCTCAGACCACAATGCCATGAAACTATAAATCAAAGACAAGAGGGTTGTTGTTATGTGCCGTCGAGTCACCTCTGACTCATAGGGACCTTAAGTACAACAGCCCAATAAACCCTGCTTTATCCTGTGCCAATCTCACTGTCTCTGGTATACCTAGCACAATTACTCCAGTCACTGAATCAATCCATCTCACAGAGGGTCTTCCCCTCCCGTGCTGCGCGCCTCCATTCTCCCAAGAATGACATTCCTCTCCACGGACTGGTCCCTCCCTGCAACATGTCCAAAGTATGTTAGATGAAGCCTCAGAATCCTTGCCTCCAAGAAGCAGACTGATTTAACCCTCTCCAGGATAAACCTGTTTGTTTTCTTAGCAGTCCATGGTATATTCAATACTCTTCTCCAACACCACAGCTCAAAGGCATCAATTCTCCTTCTATACTTCTTAGTTATTGTCCAGCTCTCTATGCATAACAAGTGATTGCAAAGACCATGGTCTGTATCAAGTGCACCTTAGTCTCCAGAGTGACATCACTGCTCTTTAGTACTTTGGAGAGGTCCCTAACAGCAGACTTTCCAATCACAATACGTCTTTCAATTTCCTGGCTGCTGGTGCCAAGAGTGTTGACTGTGGAACGAAGCAAACCAAAGCTGGTAATAATCTCAATCCCTTCACTATTCATCCTGATGTTGCCAATTGGCCCAGCGGTGAGAATCTTTGCTTTTTGATATTGAGCCTCAATCCATATTGAAGGGTACAGTCCTTGACTTTCTGCAGCAAGCACTTTAGGTCCTCTTCAGTTTCAGCAAGCAGGGTTGTGTCATCTGCATAACGCAGACTGTTGATTAATCTCCCACCAATCCTGATACCACACTTCTCCTCATAGAGCCCAGCCTCCAGGGTAATCTGTTCTGCATATAGGTTGAAAAGGTATGGAGATAGGACACATCCCTGGTGTACACCCTTCCCAATTTTGAACCATGCAGTGTTTCCTTGCTCTGCGTTGACGACTGCCTCCTGGTCCAAGTAGGTTTCACATTAGCACAATCAAGTGTTCTGGGATTCCCATTCTTCTCAGACTCAGCCACATTTGTTGTGATCCACACAGTCAAACACCTTTACATAATCAATGAAACACAGATAGATATTACTGGTACTCCTTGCTCTCAGCCAAGATCCATCTGATATTAGCTACAATAACTTTGAAGACAAAAGGGTAAAGCTTACAAAACCACCCACGTGGAACCTAAATAACACCCTGCAAGAACATAACAGGGTTAGAGAAGAATTAAAAAATAAAAAGGTTTCTCAAATTATATTGAAAGTACATGTCAGAACATCTGAGACGCAGCTAAGGCACTCAAGGAATAGTTCATAGCAACAGGCAAACACATAAAAAAAGAATCAATATTAAACACCTCCATCAAATTGAAAAGAACAACAATCTAACCTCGCAGCCTCTAGAAGGAAGAAAATTATTAGGACAAGAGCAAAAATCAATGAGAAAGAAAACAGAAAAACAACTGAAGCCATCAACAAGACCAGGAGCTGGTTCTTTGAAAGGATTAATAAAATGGTCAAATACTTGGCAAACATAACAAAAGAAAAGACAGACACAAATAACTCCAATAAGACATGACAGAGGTGACATCACTACAGAATCATAGGAAATTAAATTGATGAAAAGCCATACTCCGACAAATTTAAAAGCCTAGAGGAAATGGACAAAGTCCTTGAAACCTGCACCCTATACAGACTGACACAGACAGATGTAGAAAATCTGAACAGAAAAGGAGAAATACAGGCGGTCATAAACAGACTCCTCCCCCAAAAAGTGCTGGACCAGCTGGTGTCACAGCTGAATTCTACTAAACATTCAGAGAAGATCTAGCACTAATTCTACTCTAATTATTTTTAAAAAATAGAAAAAGGAGGAGCACTCCCAGAGTCATTCTATGAAGCATTACCCTAATACAAAAACCAGGGAAAGACATTACCAAAAAAGAAAATTATAGACCAGTATCTCTCATGAACATAGATGTAAAAAATTCTTAACTTATAGCCAATACACTCCAACAGCACATGAAAATAATAATTCATCATGACCAAGTGAGATTCATAACAGGTAAGCAAGCATATGTAAGAAAAACTATCAACGTAATTCATCACAATTTGCAAAGAACAAGAACCACACGATCCTGTCATCTGATGCAGAAAAGACATTTATCAACGTAATTCATCACAACAACTGTGCAAAGAGCAAGAACCACATGATCCTGTCATCTGATGCAGAAAAGACATTTGACAAAATCCAACACCCTTTTCTGATTAAAACTCTCAGCAAAATAAGAATAAAAGGGACTTTCCTCAACATAGTGACAAGCTGTCACAAAACCAAAGTGGAGTTTTTTTTTGTGTGTGACAAGTGACACAAAACCAAAGCTAACATCATTCTCAATGGAAAAAGACTAAAGGCATTCCCCTTGTGAACAGGGGCCAGCCAAGGATGCCCACTTTCAGCACTCCTCCTCAAGAGTGTATTGGAAGTTCTTGTTAGAGCAGTATGACAAGCAAAGGAAAGAAAAGGCATCTGAACTGGCAAAGAGATGGTAAAACTGTTATTATATGCAGATGGTATGAAAATCACACAAAGAAATTCCCCAGGACTCAACAAAAATATCTTAGAACTAGTACACCAATTTAGCAGAATGGCAGAATATAAGATCAATATTAAAAAAAATAAATAAAAATTAGTGGGATTCCTTTAGAGTAACAAAGGAAACTAAGAAAGCAATGTTATTTGTAATAACCAAGCACAAATGGAGATATCTGGGAGTAAACCTAACTAGAGACACAAAAGACCTTAATAAAGGAAACTATAAAACACAACTGTGAGAAACAGTAAGAAATCTTAATGGAAAAATGTTCCTTATTCATGATTAGGAAATGGCAATCCTACCAAAAGCCATCTACCAGCAATTCAACTTAATACCTATATAGATCTCAATTTCTCGCCCTCCACCCAAGACATAGAAAAAGCAAATGGCAACTTTTATTTGGAAAGGATAAGCAAAGTATTTCTGAAAAACAAAAATGAAGTGGGAGGCACAGCTCTCCCTGATCTCTATACCTACTACAAACCAAAACAGCATGGTAATGGTAAAATGACAGACACATACACCAATGGAGCAGAATCAAGAATTTAGAAATGAATCCATTTAATTAATCAGCTGGTGTTTGACAAGGAAGCAAAGCCTACCAAATAGGAAAATGTCAACCTCTTCAATAAGTGGGGCTGGAAAAACTGGACTTCCACCTGCAGAAAGTTAAAGCAGGATCCACATATCACACCATACACAAAAACAAACTCAAGATGGATTAAAGATCTAAGGGTAAAGCCCCAAATAAAAAATGGTAAGAGACAAAATAGTACCAAACTTAGACGGCCTAGCCTATGGTATAATGAGGCTGGCAAATACAGACAGAAATGCACAGCCAGGAGAAGATAACATCGATGAATGGGACCTCCTAAAGATGAAGTCCCTGTGTGCATCAAAAACTTTTTCCAACAGGATGAAAAGAAAACCTACTGACCGGGGAAAAACATTTGGCAATGCCATCTCAGACAAACGTCATTTTCATAATGAAAGTCTACAGAATCCTACAGAACCTCCACAAGAAAAGACTAACTCAATTACAAATTGGACAAAATATTCGAAAGACTTTTCATAGAGGAAGACATTCTAATGGCCAATAGACATATGAATAAATGCTCAAAATCACTGGCAGTAAGAGAAATGCAAATGAAAACCAGTGACAAAGTTTTACAGGACAGTGAGTAGTTAATGTTGAAGAGGATGTGGAGAGACTAGAATTCTCATACACAGTTCTTGGCCATTTCCTGAAAAAACTGAACGCAGAAATTCCTTATCATCCAGTTGTCCTAATGCTAGGAATGATGTTCTAGCAGTATTATTCACAATAGTAAGAAAATAGAAACAGCCAAAATGTCCATTCACAGTGGGCTGAGAAACTGTCGTACATTCACATAATGGAATACTATGCAGCACCTAGTAGTAATGATTTTGGAAAATACTATAAAACAAGAGAGAGGTTGGAGAGTATTGTCCTGAGTGAACTCACAAATACTACATGAGCATTATAGTAAAAATAGAAGGATTACTAGTAAGATGTATACAGAAGCCCAAAAGGGGAAGAGTAGAAAGGAGGAGTTTGAGGGTGGAGACGTAGGGAAAATAATGAGGGGACAGGGTTACGTAGATAAGAGTGCAGTGTTAAAGAAATTAGGAAAAATTCATTGGGGACCTGAAAAGGTGGGGTAACACACGTATGGATCAAAGGTGATTTATTTTATGAAACACAATGGGAATAGAGGGATGTGTGAAGCACAATGTGTAAGAATTCTGTATCTAAACCAGTATAAAATAATTTTTTTAAAAAATCACTTCCCATCCTTGTCTAAAATGCATAGATATAGAAACAAATTCAGAGGAAGGAATTAGTGTACTGTGTCGTGGTTGTTCTGGTAAAGGAAAGGTTGGAAATTTGAATCCACCAGCTTCTCTCAAGGGAAAAGGGAGTAGTTTTGTCGCACAAAGATTTACAGCCCTGGAAACCCTAAAGAGGATTGCTGTGAATCACATCGATTCATTGGCCTTGGATTGTTCTATGCTTGTTTTGTTTTGTAATCTGAGGATAAAAGACAAACTCAAATCTGCTGTTCAGTCATGTGCATGGTCTAATGCCTCATAATTCTCTAAACTAGTGAATAAAATGAATCAAAATCACTATGCACCCTTTGTGGTTGAGATGATGGATGCTCACTGGATTTCAATGTTGAGCACCAAAACTGATCAACCTAACACAACAAAGCCAATTAAGATAACACAATCATTTCTGTGCAGTAGATTCTAACTCAGAGCTGATCCTTCAGAGACACCACAGCTGTACTACCAGGGCAAAGGAAATAATTATTTTTTTAGGCCTACTGTGGAAAGAGCTATTCCTTCTACTTTTTTCTATCATGGAAAGATTATTTCTTTATCCAAGGTTAACATCATGATCATATTCAAACTCTACCATCGATCTAGAATTGACTCGGAACTGACTCCAGCAGGTTTCTGAGATTATAAATCTAATGCCAAGAGATCGGCCATCTCTCAAGAAGTTATTGGTAGATTCAAACCACCAGAAAGAATTCTCTTCAATTAGCAGTGCAGTTTCCTGAAGCCTTTGCCACCAGATCACCCCAGCTGGGAAAAACAAGTTTGACAGTCAATTTTCAAACCACAGTACATTTCCACTCTGGTTATGAACCCCAACTATCTACAATTCAAGTGAATCATGACTAAGAAAAATGGATTTTTTCACAATGGTAATGTCAAACAAAAAATAAACTCAAACTGTCCTATAATCAGTAGATTTTAATATAGACCATATAAGTAGCAACATTTAATGGTTTAAAACATATTATTTTCTAGTTATTTTCCTGTACTTCCTTGTACGTAGTTATGACATTTTCATTAAAAGTAATTTAAAAAATTATTTTTTTAATGATTGGATGTAAAATTAGAAGTGTTGTAGTAAAAAGGTTTATTAATACCAAAACAAAAAATATTTATGCATCCTTTAAGACATTCACCAGTACCTCAACAAATACTTTATCAAGTGCCTATAATATACTGATTAATGAGTAAGACACTAAAAATACAACTATAAAGAATCGTCTCAGATAAAGGAGTTTATAGTTTAATGTGTCAAACATGCACGTAAGAACTGAACCACCATTAATTTTGGCTTAGGAAGGATGTAAGACAATAATCCTAAAGGAAAAACTAGAACTCTCCACCTACTAATAAATGAGTTAGTCTGAGAACACAACAACAAAAACAGAAATGCAGGGTAAAATGTGAAAAACGTGTTTGAAGTTAAGAGCCAGTTAAATGGCAGTGAAGACAAAATGAGCTTATGGGCCAGCAGAATAAGAGACATCATAATTTTAGGAAAGCCTGGCATCTGCAATCATTTTTATCCAAGGTGCAGCAGGTACCTCGGAAGACGGTGTAAAGCTATTAAGAGTTGAGCACAACTTGTGTTTGGACAACTGCTACTTGGCATATGTATGGGTTTCATATGAACACAATTAAGTGTTCTGGGATGTCTACTCTTCTTTACCTATACTTTATTATATGTTAACACAAAATCTTCTTGGTATTTTCTGCTTCAGCTAAGATCTATCCGGCATCAGCAACAATATCCCTCATACCACAGCCTCTTCTGAATTCAAATGGAATTTTTGGTAGTTCTTTGCAGATATTTCAGTCATGTTTTAATAATCTCAGGAAGAGTTTACTTTGATGAAGTATTAATGATATTGTTTGATAATTTCCATACTCTTCTGAATCATATTTTTTTGGAATGGAAACAAATGCATCTCTCTTCCAGTCAACTGGCCTAGTTGCTGACTTCCAAATATCATGAAACAGACTAGTGAGTAGGGGTGCATTTGTCTGTTGAAGCACTCGATGACCATTCCATTAATTCCTGGGGTCTTATTGCCAATGCCTCCAGTGAAGCTTGAACTTCTACTTTATTACCATCAGTTCTTTTCTTTTTTTAAATTTTTATTTTATGTGGTTTATATACACAATTCCTATATGTGGTGTTTCACACTTTGCTTCATTCATCTTGTTTCATATAATCATTCTCGTGCATGGTATTTTATAAAATTAACCACCACTGAACCATGCCTATGATCACACCTTCCCTCTACTCACCAAACTGTGTGATCTGTGATACCTCCTGCCCATCCTCATCCCTTTGCTCCCACCCTTCCCTCCTTGGACCACCATAAACATTTTAATAGTTATCCTTTTATCTTTAAAATAATGGTCTTATGGAATATTATCCTAATAGGTCTGAGTTAGTTCACTTCGCTTTCCCCAGTTCACTCAGTCGTTCCCAAGTTAGGTGGTATTTTTCAAAATGGTTGCTCCTGAGTGCTGTGCGGTATTTTATCAGTGAATGTATCAACATTTCTCAACCCATTCAATAGCAGTTGGAAATTTCAGCAGTTGCCATGCTCATGAGAGTGTGAATAATGCTGCTGTGAACACTGGTTGTACAAAGCTCTGTCTGTGCCTCAGTTCTAATTCCCTTGGGTATATTCCTAGAAGTGGAACAGCTAGGTCATACAGAATTTCTATATTCAGCTTATTGGGGAAATGCCAAACTACCTTCCAGAGTGGTTGTACCATTTTAAAATCCCATCAACAGTGTATGAGAGTTCCAATCTCTCCACATCTTCTCTAGCATTTATTACTTGTTGTCCTGTTAAACTTTACCAGTGCTACTGGGGTGAGATAGTAGTAGCTCATTGTGGTTTTGATTTGCATCTCTCCTGTCAGTGATTCTGAGCATTTCTTCATGTGTGTGTTGGCCATTTGAATGTCTTCCTCTGTGAAAAGTCTTTCCATATCTTTTGCCCATTTTGTAACTTTGTTACCAGTATTTTTACTTTGTGGAATTATTTATGTCTTTTTACTAGAATCCCTGTAGGATTCTATAAACTTGTGTTATGAGACCCTTGTCTGAGATGGAATTGCAACCTGTTTTCCTCCAGTCAGCTGGTTTTTTCCCACCCTGTTGGAAAAAAGGTTTTGATGTTCATAGGGATTTATCTTCACAAGGTTCCATTCATCAATTTTATAACCTCTTGGTTGTTGTCCATTTCCGGCTGTTATTTTTAGCCTCTTTATACTATAGGCCAAGCACTTGAAGGTTCGTCCCGTTTTGTCTCTTAAAATTTTATGGTTTTGGGATTTACCCTAGCTCTCTGATGTGCCTTGAATTTATTTTCGTGTATGGTGTGAGATGTGGATCCTGCTTTAGTTCTCTGCATGTAGCAGTCCAGTTTTGCCAGCTCTGTTGTTTTCCTATTTGACAAGTTTTGTTTCCCTGTCACATATCGGCTGACCTTTGACAGAAAGGTTAATTTCTGGATTCTCAATTCTATTCCATTGGTCTAAATGTCAGTACTATGCTGTTTTGGTTATTGTTGCTGTGGAGTAGCTTTTGAGAACTGGGAATTAGCTTATTCAGGGTCTCTTTACTCTCCAAATATCCTTGTCAATTGCCTTTTCAATCTCTTTGAAAAGAGCATTTGGCATTTGTATTTATATTAGAATTGCATTAAACATGTAGATTGCTTTTGGTAGGACTGTCATTTTCACTATATCAAGCCTTCCTATCCATGAACAGGGAACATTTTTCATTTATTTAGGTCTTTTACTGTTTTTTGCAGAAGTGTTTTGTAGTTTTCTTTGTAAAGACCTTTTGTGTCTCTAGTTAGGTTTTTTCCTAAGTATCTCCATTTGCGGTTGGCTATTGCAAATGGTATTCCTTTCTTGGTTTCCTTCTCTATGTTTTCATTCTAGGTTCCATTTGTCAATTTTGTCCTCTTCTGGTTGTGTATTTCTGACTATATCTGTAAGCCTATTTATACCACAAGCTAGGCCTTTTAAGTTTGGTTCCATTTTTGTCTCTTATGATCTTTATGGCTTTGGGCTTTACCTCTAAGTTTCTACCTTGACTTGATTTTCTGTATGGTAAGATGTAGATCTGCACCAGCTCTGCCTGCCCCATTTGTTAAAGCAGCTTTAGTTTCCTCATTTGATAGCTTTTATTTTTTTGTCTAATATCAACTGCTTGTATGTAAATAGCTTCATCTCTGGGTTCCTGATTCTGTTCTATTGCTCTGTGTATCTTCCACTGTACCAGAAGCATGCTGTATTGGTTATTACAACTGTTTAGCAGGTTTTGAGGTCAGGGATGCTACGTGCCTACCACTACCTTTTTGTTTTTCAGAAGTATTTCATTTATACAGGGTCTCTGGTGGTCTAGTGATAACAAGCGGCACTACAATCCCAAAGGCAGATGGTTCAAATCCACCAGTTACTTTTTCCCGTTCCATTCAGCCATTTCCTATCCCTTTTTGGATATTTATACACTTCTGAGTTATCTATTTTTACAATAGTACAATGTCTATGGATGATTCTATGAAACACAACAATAAATAAAAGGTTGTATAAAACATAATGTACATGAATGAAACACAATGTATACAAATTTTTGCATGTACACTCATGAAGTCCTATAAGATATTTTTAACAACGAAAAAAATTAAGATCTTACTTTTGTAGAGCCATCTCTTTCTCTTGATAGAGTTCATTTAGAATCTCTACTTTCTGCTTCAGGGTTTTGCATTCATCTTCCAATCCAGCTTTGGTAGACAGCAGTGAATTGCGATTAGCTTCTAATGTTTTCACTTGCTCTGTAAGGGATAAAAAATATACATTACTTGTGTTTGCATGTGTACTTGAGAACTTAGTGGAAGGGGTAGAATTAAAATAGGTGAGATCTATGACAGCAGAAAGCAATTTGTTATCTTTCTAATGCAAAATCATTTCTGACATATGACAACATCTTCCCTAGAAGCAACATACCTTCCAGATCACATTTAGTAGACAGCGAGGCACTTAGCTTAGTTTGTAAAAGTTTTAGATCCTCTTCAACTACGGATATTGCAGTTTTTGTCTAAAAATTGCAGAAGAGAGAAGCATTCTTAATCGTATGTCATGGAAGGAACTCACAGGCACTCATGCATGGCTCTCTGTGAAAAGGATTATACCCGAGAGACATCCATCATCTGTTTAATTTGATTTTTCATCCTTTCGCTTTGGTCGCCTAAAAAAACAAAAGGCTTTAATTGTTATTTCCTCCCATGCTCTTTACTTCTATGTTCTTGATCTCAAAAAACTAAGCCATTTGCAAGAAAATGAAAAACCAGTAAGACTGATCAGTTTCACTGACCTTTAAAGAGAACTGCCAATTAAGATTAAAAAAACCCAAATTATGAGTTTTTACAAAAATGTTATCCATGTTGGTTCTGCACAAGATAAGCTGTATGAGAGAAAAGCTCTTTCTTCTCTCCCACAGCTGACTTCACCTGGGTCAATGTATTATTCAGAACAACGCACTCCTTTCTCCCCTTGAATCTGCTACCAAGTATGGGTCAAAATACTCATTAAGTATCTCTAACTCGGAAAACAGTGCATTCTTTCATTAGTTAACAATGCTACACTTCAGCTTCCACTCCCATGGGCTTATTTAGTCCACTCACCACCTCACTATTCTTCTTACATGGTGTGAGTTTGAGATGACGAGCATTAAAATGAAATTTCATTTATCGGATAAACCATCCACATGAACCAAAATCTCTTCTAATCTGAGATTAGATTTAGATAGTGTCTGGCTACCTCTACCATGTTTTAACCAGGGACACAAAAGATCCCAGATAGAATGGGATTAAAAACATACAGCAAAACTCAAATGGAAGATGTGAAAAGGACTGATTTCCTGTAAGGCTGATAAAGACTAGAGGAACCTCTGAGACTTATCTCCCTAAGGTAACCTCTGAAAATGGAAATGAAACTATTTCTTCAGGTTCCCTTTCAACAAAATAAAGAGTAATACACAGGAAAGCAAAATATTAGTAATGTGCCCTCAAATAATTAATTACATGAGAACCAAAAGCACCAATGAGAAGGCAGGAACAGAGGAAGATATTACCTTGAAAAATCAACCATAATCTCCATGGAGTTAAGAAACAAGTTTTTCAATATCAAACACCTTGCCACCAAGTTCATTTCACTTTAGAGTGGCCCTGCAGATCACTGTAGAATTGTCCCCAAGACTGTAATCTGTATGGAAGCTGACTGTCATGAGTTTGCTTTTCTCTCAGAGTTGCTGGTGAAATCAAACTATTGTTAAAAAGCTAGGTGCTTAACTACTGTATCATCAGGTTTCCTTTGTTTCTCTCCTGATGGTTCATGTTCATCAACAGAAGATACAACTACTGCTTCAGTTCCAGCACACATAGCAAATTCTTTTTTTTAAATTAATTTTAATGAAAGTTTACAGAGACTTTGGATTTCCATTCATTCATTTTTGCACTTTTCTGCCTGCCCACTCCCTCCCCACCAAATTCACTCTTCTCTTTGAAAAGTAAAAGAAAAATTCTTTCACTGTTATACAATCCCTCCCCGCAAGTCCACTCCACTGTGCAGCCTTCATTCTGGACTCCTGTCATAACAATAAAACCTAATCATATATCCCTTTTAAACAGTTTTCTCTGTCATCTGTTTCAATGTAGTATACATAATTTATCCCATCTTTCTCAGTCTCCCCTCAACCCCTACGTCAGTTCTCTTTTATAACAGTGGCACTATGCAGTATTTGTCCTTTTGTGACTGAGATATTTCACTCAGCGTAATGTCCTCCAGGGTCACCCATCTTGTACAATATTGCATGAGTTCCTTGTTTTTCAATGCAGCATAGTATTCCATGGTGTGAATATACCGCAGCTTCTCTATCCATTTGTTTGTTGATGGGTACTTGGGTTGTTTCCAACTCTTTGTATAGCGAATTCTTAATGAGAGATATTACTTGTGTATAGAACAGAGCGTGTTCCATGCATGCTCATGGCTATAAACATTCTAGCTACCTACCTTCATTGTTGTTGTTGTTAGGTGGTGTTGTTTAGGGTACTAGGTAGCTTAACAACTGCTGCTTATTTTACAGTCTGTGCATGTGTGTATTGACATATTTATAGGTTGCTCTTTTGGGCACAACACTTGTCTGCTAGTTTGCTGTACTAACTTGATTTGTGTGTTGCTGTGATGCTGCAAGTTATGCCACCAGTATTTCAAATACCAGAACGGTCATCCATGGTGGAGAGTTTCCAGACTAAGACAGACTGAGACGCGGATTGGACATGCACTTCTGAAATGACAGGACTATGGAGACCTTTTGAGTAACAGAGAAATCTACCTCTACCCAAAGCAAATAGAGAGATGTGTGTGTTTACGTCCTCCTTTATCCACTGGTGTCTCTACAACTCCTAAGCACAAGAAGGAACTGAGCAAGGTGAAAACTGGCCATGTGTGACTCAAAAAACTGAAGAGTTAAAAGGAATCCAACTTACTGAATATTGTTCTTACCTCCCATTTCCCCATTCGCTAATTCATCTGACCCACTTCCTCCTTTATTTTGATCTTCACCTTCACAACTGAACTTATTCAACTGTGTGATGAAATTAGTCAAAGCCTGAAAAGGAAGCAAAAATGGTACCAGAAAGGAGTTCCTTAATTTTAATCAAGCAGATTTAAACTCATTTCCGACAATGAACTTACATCAATATTATCATCTTTGTGTGTCATAGCAATTTCCAGATCTTTCTGAGACTTTTGAAATGACAGGATTTGCTCACTGAGCGCAGCATGTGATTTACGGCAATCTTCAATTTCCAGCTGCAACTGAAAAGTTGAAACACATAAATTATCTAAAGTTAGCGCTCTGGCAGTGGGATCATCCGGACCAAGTGCATGAAATAGGGTGGTATGGAGCCTTCTGTTGGCTTGTCACAATAGGTGAAGGCCTTGGAAGTAAGGAGAAGCGAGAGGTAATCTGAACTATGAGAACTACAGTGAGAATACAAGAGCTTTCAAAGAAGCTGATTCAGGTTAAGACACTCTTCAAAAACTTCTTTTGTAAACAATTCAGAGAGTTTACTTCCAATATGAATAGGAAGTGCACATCACAGTTAAACAGAAACTGTCCAAAAAGTATTACAAAATATCACTTCTAAAAAGTGTATCATCCCTGTGAGGCTACTTAATAATTGGTTGATGTTGGACATGACAAAGATTAAGTAGCACGTGACAGCAATGAGAAACTGTTACAGAACAACAGGAAATCCAGAAGAGATGGGAAACATACCTACGTATTCAGTTAAAATTGTGAAAACCACATACAAATCCTGTATTGTTTCATTAAAAATGAGCTGAGAAAAGACAGTCAAGAGACGAAAACATTCCCCTCCTAAATGACATAACTCATGGCATTAACTTGTCTTTACCTGCTCCTTCTTCTTTTTAAGCTTAGCATTTTCCTCTTGAAGCCGATAACACTCAGATTTCACCTTCTCTTCACTAAGTTTAGCTTCATTCAGGGCAATCTGAACCTTAATGAAAAATACTTCTATTAATGAATTAATTCCAAAGAAAAACTGAAAATGTTATATTCTGAGCCAGATATCATATACTTTTCCTTTTTTGAAGATACTATATAGTTGTTGTTGTTATGTGCCGTCAAGTCATTTGCGACTCATAGCGACCCTATGTACAACAGCCCTAAACCGTGCTCTATCCTGTGCCAATCTCATTGCTTCTGACACACCCATCCCGATTACCCCAGTCACTGAATCAATCCACCTCATAGAGGGTCTTCCCCTCCTGCGCTATCCCTCTACTCTACCCAGCATGATGTCCCTCTCTAAAGACCTGTCTCTCCTTACAACATGTCCAAAGTATGTCAGACGAAGCCCCAGAATCCTTGCCTCCAAGGAGCAGCCTGGTATAACCCTCTCTAGGATGAATCTGTTTGTTTTCTTGGCAGTCCATGGTACATTCAATACTCTTCTCCAGCACCACAGCTCAAAGGCGTCATTCTCCTTCTTATAATAAATATTCTCTCCATTAAAAAACTAAAACGCATGAAGATCTTTCAGAAACTTTACCTCTGAAAATTCCGAGGCATTCATTGAAATAACGTCTTTTAACTTCTCCATAGATTTCTTATTTTCTAGTATCTGCCACATAAAAACAGATATAAAACACTTATTAAGACACTATAGAAACAGTGGAATATATGATACATATTTAAAGGAAGAAAAAAATAATCACAAAATATATTAAGAAAACATAATCCAGAGCCATCTGCCATGTTTTCAGGTAAAATCAGGGAATCAGTTTAGAATATAAGGCAAGAATAGAAACACATAAAGAAAAAAAAGAAAGTATTTAGAATGATTTTATGACATCTTCTTGATTGCAAGAGAATGTGGAATATGACTAAACGGAAAAAAATAAATACTGAATACTGTCAAAGAAAATAGTTAAAATTTATGCTTTCTCTTAATGGTTTTTAAAAAAATAACCAATCAAACCCAAAGTCACTTTGAAAAATTCTTTAGTCTGAATTAAAAAATAGTGTTACTTGCGAACGTTATTTGCCACACAGATCATTTCTACATAATTTTGGAAGATACAGTCCCCTCAAAGAAGTGGAAACTAATGTTTCTCTCTCTAAAAAGTATCTTCCCACCAAAGAGCATAGTATTTTGAGGGGGGGGGGGGCGGGCGGGGGGAGGAAGGGGAAACAGTAATTTTATAGTGGAAAAATTTGGTAAGTATCACTTTGGACTGCGATTAAGCTTAATTAGGTCTGGAGTATACAGGAATCCTGTGAACTACCTTTGCATCTTGAGCATAATTCTAAAATTATTCTAAAACTGGTTGCTGATATTGTTTTAAAAAAGAAACATGCCAAACAAAATAAATGGTAGATTTTTTTAAATGACTTTTGTTTTTCATTTGCTTATTTCTGGAAGCAAAGTCAAATTAACATGAAAAGTTCTGGAAGTTGACAGGAAAAATACTTTCTATATGCATTAAAAGAAGAATTTGTGGTGTCAGAACTTTAAATTTCAAAAAATAGGGCAAAAGTAGGTTCAACTTCCTGAATCATCACTCTTGATATTAATGAAAAGCATAGAAAAATGTAAAATTCAACCCCTCATCAAATGACAGTAATAGCAAGTGTCTTACCATGTCCTGATTCTTAACATTCAGTTCCCTTTCAGATTCTAACATGACCCGCAGACTTTCAGCTTTGCCATCCAGAAATTGATTTGTTTCTTGAAGTTCTTTGATTTTATCCTACAAATAAAAATATTACATCTAATTATTAGAGTGTCACTACTTAATGTATCCACTTCCATAACAGCTTGTCTCTGGAAACCCTATGAACCTGGAGAGAGGATGAAAGGCACCCAAGTGTTGAGGACTCTCCTTTATAGGGTCGCTATGAGTCGCTGCAACTCGATGGCACTTAACAACAATAACATCAACATAGAGAGAAATCATCTGGCCCAGAGGACAGAATAAGATGCTACCAAGCCAAGGTGGGTGACTTTTAATCCACTGTCCTCGGGCCTGTCTTTCATTGTATTTGTTCATACATTCCTCTAGGTTGTATAGCCCTCGTGTGTCCACTTGCCATACATTGGTAACTTGTGGTTGCTGTGAGGCTGAACACTGTGACACTAATGTCTCAAATGCGTTAATGGTTGGTCACCCAACGCGGACAGAGAGTGGGGTGGAGATCCCTGATTAAAACAAGCTTGGAAGGAGGAGTGGCATCCACTTCCGTAATAGCTTGCCTCTGGAAACCCTATGAACCAGGATAGAGATGAAAGACACCCAAGCGTCAAGCACTCTCCTTCATAGGGTCGCTATGAGTCACCTGAGACTCGACGGCACTTAACAACAACAACAACTTCTTAATGTGACTCTTCATGCCACATATCTGGATCAGACTATGCAATTGTGAACTGACTATAGCCCACCAAGGGGCCTGGCACAACTGGAGTGAGATCATTCACATAAGATGTGTATAATGCTAATGGAGAGATTGGTCAGCTTTTCCATTCTGAGCCAGGCAGGATGCTCCATAACACAGGACTAACACGGGGATCTCACTACCATTAAGAGAGTCAGAAAGGGTAGTCCGTCCTCTGGGCCTGAGGTCACTGCATGAACCAGAAAAGACAGAGATTTGTAACACTGGAGTGATAGTGTGAGAACATGAGATGGCAGAAGACCAAAGTCTAGGGAGTGAGAAAGCTGAGTATCTGCTGGCATAATGGGAAATTTAGGGCATTTATTGGAGAATAAGGCCTGCCAATCTATGGACAGGAGGCAGGGGAATTTTGGCCTAGGCTCACTGGTAGAGTCTGAGTACTTCTGGCTACAAAATTAGCAGAGTTTAAAGAACTTAGTAACACCTCCAAGAACACGGCAGAGGCCAAGCACCAGATAGAAGAGTCTTTCCTGTTGGCATGGCTGAGGGGAGGCCATCCTGACTAAAGAACTATATCCTAAGTGTGCCCAATCCTGAAATATAATCTGTTACTTCCTTAATTAACCCCATAATGACTACTGTCTGTGTGTTCTGTATGACCACTACAAGAAATTACTAAGCCCAGTAGAGAAGTAGGAGGTGCAGTGTGAAGGAGAACTGGCATCAGAACTGGTAGAAAAGCTGAGAATATAGGGTGTCAAGGCATGTGTGACCTCACAAAACATGGCCTGATACTGTTGCTGAGGAATATTTCTATTTGTGAAGTTAGAGTGGAGGTCACTGTTCTATACCCAAGCCACTTTTAAAGTGGCTCCTGAGAAGAAGTTCTTACCTCGAACTTAATGGCTTCATCAGAGAGAATTCTGTTTTGTTTCTTGGTTTCTTGAACATGTTTCTTTGATTCCTTGATCTATAGAAATACAAAATAAGGCATTCAGAATTAGGAAAAAGAAATTACTGTGCTAGCAAAATTTATCTTCAAGTGACAGAAGAAAGCAGTACTGTATACATAAGGTAACTACATCAGATTCAGATGGTGTAGAGATAATAATGAAATTAGAAAATGTAATTTTAAAATAACCTAACCACGAGTACATAGAAGTAATTCAAGTTGGAATTATAACAATAAACAAACTTAAAGAATTGTACCTTTTGCTCATAATTTGACAATTTTTCTACAAGTTCTGCATTTTCTTTTATGATGTTCTTTATCTTTTCAGCAATCTGTTGTTCAGAAACTAAGAGGGAGAAAAACCAAAGACATGTTATGATTACTAAATAAAAATTTAACTGCCCCGATATATTACTAAAAAAGGCATGTTGTCTGGCACTATGAATGTTAAGAATTTGTTAGGCTAAATACTATGGTCCTATAAAACAATCAGTGTTTAAAAGAAATGAAAATGTAGAAAGATTACAATTTAAGAAAAATTGGAATTATTTCAACAGGAAAAATATAGCAAAAATAATAGTTCAAATATTTCCCTTCCCTAAGTACCTTTCTTCTCAGAAAAAGAATCAATTCAAATAGTTGTCAATTTCCCTTTTTCAAAGAGGAAACGAGAGCAAATGAATTTATATATTTCTAGTCAATGGCAAATCAGCAACAAAAAGTTTTCAAATTATCAATTTTAAAAAATATAATGTCTTAACTAAAGCATTAGATCAACACTGGCCATATTTATGAAATGTATATCATAACAGCATCAGCTAATACCTTATTTTCCCTATAAAATACAAATGTTTCAATACTTAAGCAGCAACAAGGCATGTAGCAAGGATTGTTGTTGTTGTTAAGTGCTGTTGAGTTGCAGGCGACTCACAGTGACCCTATGAAGGAGAGTCCTCAACACTTGGGTGCCTTTCATCCTCTCTCCAGGTTCATAGGGTTTCCGGAGGCAAGCTATTACGGAAGTGGATACCACTCCTCCTTCCAAGTAACAAGGATTAAGCCCTATATAAATTTTTTAAGAGTGAACTTTCATCACAAATCTTCTCAATCTTTTAATCATAATAATTCTGATTATTAAAAATAGTAATGACAGAAAGAGCCTGTGAGCACACTTGAAAGAAGCTACCCTGAGTGAAGAATTGTAGCCCGTTTCCAGCCTGAGTTTTAATCTGTTAAATTTCCTAATAAATATCCTAACTGTTACCAAGAATAAAACAACAAAAACAACAAAAAAACTAATTCTCAGAAGAAGAACTTACTCTAAAAGCTATCACTTTAAAGAACAAAAAAAAATTGAAAACAGTCTGGAAAATACTATTCATACTATTTCTTGCTTTTCATATTAACTACAGCAACTGCTGCCTATACAATGAATGTATCAAGGTAAAAATGTATCAAATGTATCAAAGTCAACATTAGCTTAACCAGTGACCACAAAGTCAATTTGGCTTATCGAAACCAAACTTGGCTGGTGGGGCAAGTAGCAGTTTTGATAGTTAACAGTAAGCAGAGAACACAAAATTTGCTTGTAAAAAGTGAAGAAACTTGAAGTAATTACTGAAGATGATCAAGGTCTATAATCTTCTGTATGGATCATATCTTAGCATTAAGACAGCAAAAAATCCTCACAACTGGGTCAACAGGCAACATCATGACAAATGGGGAAAACATTAACTTATCAATAATTTCATTCTATGTTGCTTACTATCAACACCCACAGCTGCAGCAGTCAAGAAATCAAATCCATTATTCCAATAGGAAAATCTGTCAGGGATGGGGTTTAAGTTCTAAGGAACAAGGGTATATTTACTTAGTCTTAAACTTTCAATGACTAACGTAAGTCTGATTCAAACCGCAGTACTTTCCATTGCTTCCTATATATCTGAAAGTTGGACAATGACTAAGGAAGAATAAGGAAGAACTGACGCCTTTCAATTGTGGTGCTGGTGAAGAGTGTTGACTATGCCATGGGCTGCTAAAAGAACAAACAAATCTGTCTTGGAGGAAGTGCAACCTTAAAGGCAAGGATGGTGAATCTTTGTCTCATAGTCTAAGGAGTCACTTGGAAAAATACATCCTGCTGGGAAAGGTACAGGGCCAGCACAAACCGAAACGGGCTGACACAGTGACTGCAACAATGAGCTTAATTTAAGTGTGTTGGAAATCAGAGGATGGCACAGGGCAGGGTCAAGTTTTGACTGGTTGTTCATACGATGGCTACGTGTCACAGTCAATTTTGAAAGTTCCTTAGTCAACTTGACAGACCCTTAATAGCAACATTACAGTTCATACAACTTACATCTATTTTCTTCCAAAGGCCTTAAAAAACAACATGGACTCTCCACTGCTGTTCTGGTGCGCCATCTCCTATGTCACCTGCTCCATTTACTTCTTAATCTTTCTAACTTCATGTAAATTAAATATTTCAAACTGCTGGCCAAGACACTTCCAATTCTTCAAGCCAATCTACCTTTGCACCCAGATTTTTCTTATCCATGCCCTTCAACAGACACTCTTCACCCTCCTCTTCTATTCATTCATTCATTCATCTCTTTGTCTTTTAATTAACAGTCCTATCCTTGGAATTATGGATATCTGAATGAAAATCTTGGCTTTCACATTTTGGATAAGAAATCCTTAAACTTCAGTATATTATTTTTTTTAAATCTAGACCTGGCTAGTGTGATTACATGTAACTCTTAGTTAACATTAGTACCAATACTATAGGTAGATAACATACATACAGCACCTAAAATGTGGTCCAATATTCCAATTTCTTTGAATAATCATTTAATCCCATTATCAAACTCAAATCAGTATCTAAATGTATTTTCTGTAATAGCCAACTGATAAAGTTTTACTTCTCTCTGGCTAAGCTCTTCACTATCTCTAATATTACAATCCTATAACAACCAGTTATAGGAGGGAATCTATTATATGATAGGCAGCCAATCCGGCCTATAAGAAATACTCTCATCCAACTTTTTTTTTTTAAGCAAAGCAATTTTTAAAAAAATCTAATCATCACATTCTAAAAAATACGTTATCATTCTCAATTTCCATGGTGAATGTTTCCACTCATACTCCACTGAAGCCCTCTCCTTAAATATTCATAACATTTTTATTTACACTTCTATTAAGACATAAATGAAGTCTCCATGTAATATAAATGTAGCATGCTAGCTGTTAACCAAAAGATTGGAGGTTTGAGTCATTTACAGACAGCCCAGAAGAGAGGCCTAGCAATCTGCTCAGAAAAATGAAATCAACCATTGCAAACCCTATGGAACAAGGTTCTATCCTCACCACCCCACCACCCCGATGGGGCTGCCAGGAAATGAATTCAACTCGATGACAATGATTTTCTGTGTATTTTTTTTGTTTGTTTGTTTGTTTTTAAACAGATACAATGCCATGTATTAAACTGTGTACCTTGAACTATACAGAATTATGTAATGTGGATAGTATATAAAGATCCCTCATAATCGGACAGACCAAAAGTTCTAAAAGGATTAATGGTGGAATGCAGCACTCTTCAAACATTATAGCTCTCATGTGATATAGGGGAAGTTTCCCTAGAGTGTGGTGTGATTAATTCTTTTTGATTCTTAGGTCCCTTATTTGCCTGGCTCTCCTCCATTTTATCTTCTGTGAGATGAAAGATATTACAAACCACTGATAAATAATTGTGTGTCCTTTTGGACTCAGGTCCCTGAAGCAGGAAGTTCTCAGACATCAGGGAAGGTCAAGATAAATAAAGCTCTCTCCAAGCAGCACCTGGCCTACTGATGCTGAAGGAAACAATTACTTTTGTCCAGCACCAACACAGAGAGAGGGCCTTCTTAGAGAGAGGACACCCAGAATTTGGATTCCTAAATTGATAAAATTATCAACTTCATTAAAATCACCCATTTGTGGCATGTATTTTATAGGAGTAACAGATAACTAGGGGACAGATGTATGTATGTATGTATACATATATATATACACATATATATATATATATATATATATATATATATATATATATATATATCTCCATTCAGTATCTGTTCTGCCTTCCACTAGGTCATACATTTCTAAACAGGCAGTGTTTTCATATTTCCTAAAGCCAGGTCTAACAGATTCCTATAACCCTCCAAACTTCAAACTCAATTAATTGCTTCCTAAACTATTCTATTCAATTACTCCTCAAAGTCAAGCAGCCCCAAATTAGTCTTTTTCATACTCTTAAAATCTGTTCTCATTTATCTCTCAGTTGTTATGTGCCATTGAGTGGACTGTGACTCATAGTGATCCTATGCATAAGAGCTCTGAACCCTGCCTTATTCTGAACCAATCTCACTCTCTCCAATACATTAATCCAGTTACTGTACCAATCCATCTCATCCGGGATCTTCCTTTCCTGTGCTGTACCTCCACCCTTCCAAGCATGATGTCCCTCTCCAAGGACTGGTCCCTCCTGGCAACAGGCCCAAGTGTGTGAGATGGAGCTTCCAAAAACCTTTGCCTCTAAGGAGAAACTTGATTTCCCTCTCTGAAGGATAAACCTATTTGTTCTCTTGGCAGTACCTGGTATGTTCAATACGCTCCTCCGGGACCACAACTCAAAGGCATCAAGTCTTCTGTCATCCTTAGTCACTGACTAGCCCTCTGATATATAGCAAGTAATTGCGAAGACCATGGCTGGATTAGGCATACCTTAGTCTCTAGACTGACATCATTGCTCTTCAGTACTCAGAGAAGTCCCTGACAGCAGATTTTCCCACAAAATTAAGGTTTTTTTTTAATTTTGTGACTGCTAGTGCCAAGAGTACTGACTGACTGTAGACATAAGCAAGAAGAAATTGTTAACAATCTCAATCTCTTTCCCAGCCATCATGGTACTGACAATTGATCCATTAGTGAGAATCCTTGTTTTCTAGATGTTGAGCTTCAACCCATATTAAAGACAACAGTCTTTAACCTTCTGGAGCAAGCACTTCAGTCTTCCTCAGTTTTGGCTGGCAAGGTTGTGTTATTTGCAAAATGCAGGCCGCTAATAAGTTTTCCTCCAATTCTAATGCCCTGTTCTTCTTCATAAAGTCCGGCCTCCCAAATAATCTGTTCCTCATATATATAGATTGAAAAGGTATGGAGGCAGGAAACATTCCTGATGCACTCCCTTCCTGATTTTGAACCATGCAGTCTGTCATTTCTCTGTTATGATGATTGTTTCCTGCTCCGAGTACAGGTTTCACACGAGCACAATCAAGTGTTCTAGGGCTCCCATTCTTTTCAAGGTTAGCCACAATTTGCTGTGATCCACACAGTCAAATGCCTTTTCACAGTAAATGAAACACAGAAAGACATTCCTCTGATACTCTCTGCTTTCAGCCAAGATATATCTGACAGTGACAATGATGTCTCTAGTGCCATAGCCTCTGCTAAACCCAGCTTGTATATCTGATAGTTCTCTGTTGATATACAGTTAGCTGTACTAAATCCATTTAATATTATTTAAATACCATTAAATATCATTTAGTAGTAAGTAAATCAGGTATTAGAAGTCACTATATCTATATACAGCTTATGTAAAATCCATTATCATACACTAAGCACAAAAGAATTAAAACCAATGACAAAAGAAGTCTGAAATTTTACCTTGATACACTCTGGGCTTCACCTAGGGGAGAAAAAAAGAAAATTAGATGTGATGCTAAAACATATTTAAAAGTGCTTTAAATTTAAGTAGCTGTGATACAGTCACAAAGTAGTTTCTAAGGAAAACACTAAGGTAAATTATCTTCTTTTGCAACTGAAGAGATGTTTATAATCTTCATAAATGAGTACTTAATATTTTTTAACAGAAATAGTTAATATTTTCATAATAACTATATGCTAATGAACAATATTTCTGAAACAATTTCATTCTTAAACCAAAGCTATTAATAAGTTTCAAAAAGGATGACTGCTAAAAATATCTTTAAAGAATTAAAAGCATAAGCTTTTTCCATTCACTACAAAATATTTTAGAAGTTCTGTCCAAAATGGGAAAATAGATGAATTTAGTAGTAATTCTAACAATCAAGATAATCTGAATTTCACTGACCACTGGAGGGGAGGAAATAAATCTAAAAGGAAAGGAAGACTGCTAAAATAAAATGCACATACAAGAGAAACAACCTCTTGTGTAGGCAAACATTTTTTACCCAAACTACATTCGCATCCTCAAACACATCAATGAACTATAGGATAATAAAATTTTCTCGGAATCTATTAAAATAAGCATTCATTTATTTGTAAGTCAAAATATATTTTCCCTTTAAAATGTAAATGGTGACCAGATGCTCAGAGCAGACTACAGAACACTCAAAACATCTATTATTTCAGTTATCTAAACATTAGCAGAAAAATACATTCGAAATTCCAACACAGTTGAGAATGGTTTTTTTTTTATATTATTTTGTGTGTGTGTACTGTCAAATCAGATCTGACTGGTACAGGAGGGTATTGTTCCTCCGTCTTCGGCAGAGCATCTGGTGGATTCAAACCATGTACCTCTGGGATTGCAGTGCAGCTTCTTGCCAATAGGCCACCAGAGCTCCCCAAGAATGATAATTTCTAATGCCATAGCCTTCCTACAGAGAAAGCTGATTTCCTTTCCCTATCTCCAACTAACAAGTACAAGAAAGTAAGGAGGTACAGTGACTATGCATCCAAGAGTAGCAACTAGGCCTCCAAAAGTCAAATGCTGAGACTGAAGAGCAAAGGGCAGGACATAACTTTGTGAGAATCTAAACAGGTGTTAAGGTTCTTGTAATGAATAAAAACCAAGGATGGTAAATATAAATTTCTTTTCTTTTGTAATTGGAAGAGATCCCTATTAGTTCTCATTCCTTGGCCCCCCCGCACCAAAATCATTAATATCACAAGCAAGTAAAATCAGCATGTTTTAAAAATCAGGAAAGGTGTGCATCAGGGCTGTATTCTTTCTCCACACCTATTGAAACTGTATGCCAAGCAAACAATTAAAGAAGATGGACTAGATGAAGAATGTAGTGTTAGGATTAAAGGGAGACTTATCAAAAATTGGTGTTATGCAAATAACAGAATCATGCTTTCAGGAACTGAAGAAGAAAATTACTTGAAGTACTTATTGAAGAAGATGAAACACTTTAACATGGTCACATATCAACAGCAAAAAAAAATCATCACTAGAAGAGGTAGTATAACGATAGATGGAGAAAAGACTGACGTTGTCAATGATTTAATTTTATTTGGATCAATATCACACACTCATATTAGCAGCAATTAAGAAATCAAATTATTTCATGTGTTGCACTAGGAAAATGTGATGTCAAGGACCTCTAAAGTGTTAAAGAGCAAAGATACCAGTCCAAAGACTGTGTGTCAAATTCAAACCATGGTTTTTCAATTACTTCCTATTTTTCTAAAAGCCAGACAATGAATAAGGAAAACTGAGGAAGAAGTGATGCTTTTAAACTGTCGTGCTGGGGAAGAGTATGGAATATGCACTGACTGCCAAAAGAACAGACAAGTCTGTCTTGGAGGAAATGCAATCAATGTGTTCCTTTGAAACAAAGATGGAGAAACGTTATTTCATATACTTTGGGCATTGTCAGGAAGAGGCAGTTCTTGGGAAAAGGCATCATGCTAGTAAAGGTGGAAGGTCAGAGAAATAGAAGAAGACCCTCAATAAGAGGAACTGATACAGTGACTGTACACAATGGGGTAAAACATGTCAGAGATTGTGAGGATGGCACAGAATAGAATCACTATGAGTAGCAGTCAACTTAATGATATATAATAACAACATTCATCCTTTGTAGTCATTCCTCTTTCTTCATCTGAAGGAAAGCCCTATGTGGTCAGAGGACTCCTTCCAGAAATCTAGATAAAGTTCTTTGTTTTTTTTCTTTGTGTATCTACACTGTCAAATCAAATCTGACTGCTACAAGAGATTGTCCCTCCTTCTCCAGCAGAGAGATCTCTTCTTTTTTAAAGTGATTTTAAAATTAGCTTTATTGAACAGAAAGCAGAGTAATAAAATACCTAATGTAATTAAGGACTAGAAAAAGGATACTGAATTTAGACAGATTTGCAACTCTGGTTTTGCTAATTTGAAGTTTCCACTCAAAACTTTCCATCTGCAAAGTTCATTTACACCAAATAATCTGTTCTACAGTTTTGTTAAATAACTCTGACATTGGGGTACTCATCAATATACGACTGTGGCATTGGTTCCCAAATTAATATATGAATAAGAATCTCAGAAGTCAAGTCTACACGTCGCTTGAAAGTACTTGAAATATATGAAGATAGCTATTTTGAAGGGAGATATAGCTAGGTTCTTAACCATTTCAAAAAGATTCCTTAACAGTTATCATAAGCAAAGATGAAATACTTATCAAATACAAAAATGAAATAGCAACCATCTGCTGCTTGTAGTATTGTAGTACAAGAAGAAAGCAAAGCAGCTGTGCCCACTCAAAGATGGTGGGTCTCCGAGCCATTTTAATTGTATGTTGCTCTCCACTGTCCCACCAATCATCCAATCCCCCACATCAGGCTCCTGAAACTTTCAGGAGGAAGAACTGTCCCAAGACTTTTGGAGAGCAACATTACTAGTCATATTATCCTGCTATACTTGCTTGGCTCCACAATCGACACTCTTGGTATCAACAGCCAGGAAATCAAAAGACAAATTGCACTTGGAAAATCTGCTGTCAGGGACCTCTCCAGAGGACTGAAAAGCAATGATGTAAGTCTGGAGACTGAGGTGCACCTGATCCAGGCCATGGTCTTTGCAATTATTTGCTATACATCAGGAAGCTGGACAATGACTAGGGATGATAGAAAGATAATTGATTCCTTTGAGCTATGGTGCTGGAGAAGACGACTATGGACCGCTAGAAGAACAAAAAGGTTCATCTTGAAGAGGGTGAAACCACGGTGCTCCTTGGAGGCAAAGATTCTGAAGGTCTGAACATACTGTGGGCATGCTAGGAGGAGGAACCAGCCCTTGGAGAGGGAGGTCATGCTTGGGAGGGTGGAGGGACAGTGTGAAAGAGAAAGACCTCAATGAGATGGACTAACTCAGTGACTGGGACAGTGGGGTAGGTCTGTCAGAGATGATAAGGTTGTCTCAGGATAGAGTAGGGTTCAGAGATGTTGTACACAGGGTCGCTATGAGTTGCAAGCAAGTCCACGGCACATAACAACAACAACAATTGGGCAAAAGGGAGTGCTACGGCTCAGTCTGCTAAGAGGTGTACTGCTAACCCAAAGGCAGTTTGTACCCACCAGCTGCTCAAAGGGAGAAGGAAGGGCAATCTCCTCCCATTCAATATATACAGCCTTAGAAATTCATTAGAGGGTTGGCTACAAGTTGGTTGTGGCTTGATGGCAATCAGTTTTGAATTCACTTTGCAAAACACAGAACCCTACAAGTAAAATGGTTTCCTTCTCTATTATCAGAAGTTAACCCTTTCACTTAACTAGAATGTCAAATAATTTAAGCACATTATCTGAATGTTTTTCATGAGCTAATAATAAGAATGACACCATATTAACTCAAAGTGTAGGGTTCATGAAAATATTTAGTAAAATTTTCAAGTATCTTAAAAAGAAGTATGTAAAAACATCCCTAAATTTTGTAATTATACACTTGCTGTTGTTTACCATCAAGACATAACCCATAGCTGAGCCTCCAGTGGGTTTTCAGAAGCAGTTAATCAAATGGGAGGAGAATGCCCATCCTTCTCCAGAAGAGCAGCTGGTGGATTTGAACTGTGGCCCTTCGGGATTGAAGCGCAGCTTCTTACCACTAAGCCACCTGAGCTCCACAATATAGAATGTTACAGGTGATTATATTTGTACAGTCACAAATCACTTAATGTTCACTGTAAGTTCTGTAGAATGGGGTATTATGTGGTTTGGACATGGTATCAACACCAATTTAAATACACATGGATTACAACCAAGTTCAATTTCTAAACCTGACTTTAACTGGAGTTTATGCACAAGTCAGACAGTTAAATATAATCCATGTTTAACGTCAGTCAAACGCTTGTCTTCTCTCTCTCAATGTTGCCGAGTCAGAACCTACTCACAGCTTATTCTCCAGAGGATTTCAAAGGCTATAAGTTCTAAGGAAAGAGACTGCCCATCTGTCTCCTAATGAGCCACTGGTTGATTCAAATCACCAAAGAGGTACAGGCTGTGGATTATTAGCACAATTCTCTACAACTAACTAAACATACACACCTATATATTAAAAATAAATAAATAAACTGCTTCCAGAGAACATAAAATATCTTTAATATAATAATACAGTAATAAGAATGTTCTGATGTACATCACAAGTAGCACTAAATAAAGTTGATTATTATGAACAACTGTGTGAACTTCATTTAAATATAGGGCTGTGGGGGTTGAGACTGTGGATATGTATGTGGCTGGATGTTTTCTGAACAAAGTTACATGACCATGACTATGTATCTACAGCTCATGTACAATCATGGCTATTTTGAAGGGGGAAAGGTAAAGGTAAAAAAACAGATAAAAAAGTCATCAAAACGGAAAGCTGTTATTTCTAGGTGGTGGGATTACTTGATTCCCAAGTTTTGGTTTTGCATCTTTCTCTATATTCTATAAGAAAAAGTACTTCTTCCCCCCCCCCCGCCCCGAGAATACCTTTTGTCATTACAAAAGAAAAATTAAAGCTATAATCATATTTTTTGACTCAAAAGTAACTGGCCTAAATCAGACATAAAGAGAGTATACACACTGTGTGGCTTCATTTACGACGAATCTATGTTGTTGCTGTTGTTATGTGCCATTGAGTAGTTTGTGCTCTAAACGCTGTTCTATCCTGTGCCAATCTAGCCATCTCAAACGCACTTATTCCCACCACTCCACTCACAGAATCGATCCATCTCATCGAAGGTCTTCCTCTCCTTCGCCACCTCTCCACTCTGCCAAACATGATGTCCCTCTCCAAGAACCTGTCCCTCCTTGTAACATGCCCAAAGTATGTCAGACGAAGCTTCAGAATCCTTGACTCCAAGGAGCATTCCAGCTTCACCCTCTCTAGGACAAACCTGTTTGTTCTCCTAGCAGTCCATGGTATATTAAATATTCTTCTCCAGCACCACAGCTCAAAGGCATCAATTCTCTATCAACCCTACTCACTGTCCAACTCTCTGATGCATAGCACGTAACTGTGAAGACTATAGCCCAGATCAGGCGCACCTTAGTCTCCAGCCTGATGTCATTGCTCTTCAGTACTCTTGAGAGGTCCCTCACAGCTGACTTATCCAATGCAATTTGTCTCTTGATTTCCTGGCTGCTGTTACCAAGAGTGTTGATTGTGGAGCCAAGCAAACTAAAACTATTAACTATCTCAATCTCTTCACCATCCATGTTGATGCTGCCAATTGGCCCACTGGTGAGATTCTTTCTTTTCTTGATGTTGAGCTTCAATCCATACAGAAGGCTGCAGTCGTTGACCTTCTGTACCAAGCACTTCAGGTCCTCTTCAGTTTCAACAAGCAGGGTTGTGTCATCTGCATAACGCAGGCTGTTGATGACTCTTCCACCAATCCTGATGCCACATTCCTCTTCGTATAGCCCAGCATCTCGGATGATCTGTTCCACATGCATACTGAAAAGGTATGGAGACGGAGTACATCCCTGACAGACCCCCTTCTTGATTTTGAACCATGTAGTGTCTCCCTGCTCTGTTCTGATGACTGCCTCTTGGTCCAAGTATAGGTTTCGCATTGTTGTTGTTATGTGCCGTCGAGTCATTTGCGACTCATAGCAACCCTATGTACAACAGCCCTAAACCCTGCTCTATCCTGTGCCAATCGCACTGCCTCTGACACACCCATCCTGATTACCCCAGTCACTGAATCAATCCATCTCATAGAGGGTCTTCCCCTCTTGCGCTGTCCCTCCACCCTCCCAAGCATGATGTCCCTCTCCAAGGACCTGTCCCTCCTTGCAACATGCCCAAAGTATGTCAGAGGAATCCCGAGAATCCTTGCCTCCAAGGAGTGGCTTGGTTTAACCCTTCCCAGGTTGAATCTGTTTATTTTCTTGGCAGTCCATGGTACATTCAATACTCTTCTCCAGCACCACAGCTCAAAGGCATCAATTCTCCTTCTGTCCTCCCTAGTCATTATCCAACTCTCTGATACATAACAAGTGACTGCAAAGACCATGGCCTGTTTCAGGCAGACCTTAGTCTCCAGAGAGACACCGTTGCTCTTGAGTACTTTAGAGAGGTCCCTAACAGCAGACTTTCCCATTGCAATACGTTTTTTGATTTCCTGGCTGTTGGTGCCAAGAGTGTTGACCATGGAGCTGAGCAAACTGAAGCTGTGAACAATCTCAATCTCTTCGCCATCCATCCTGATGCTGCCAATTGATCCAGTGGTGAGAATCTTTGTCTTCTTGACATTGAGCCTCAGTCCATACTGAAGGCTGCAGTCCTTGACCCTCTGCAGCAAGTGCATGAGGTCCTCCTCAGTTTCAGCAAGCAGGGTTGTATCATCCGCATAACACAGATTGTTAATAGATCTTCCACCAATCCTGACACCAAATCTCCTCCCTGGCCTCCCGGATAATCTGCTCTGCATACAGGTTGAAAAGGTATGGAGACAGGACACATCCCTGGCGTACACCCTTCCCAATATTGAACCATGCAGAGTTACCCTACTCTGTTCTGACAACTGCCTCTTGCTCCAAGTATAGGTTTCGCATTAGCACGATTAAATGTTCTGGGATTCCCTTTCTTCTCAGAGTCAGCCACAGTTTGTTGTGATCCACAAAGTCAAAAGTCTTTGCATAGTCAATGAAGCACAGATAGACATTCTTCTGATATTCTTTGTTTTCTGCCAAGATCCATCTAACATTAGCTATAATATCCCTAGTACCAAGACCTCTTCTAAATCCAACCTGTATATCTGGCAGTTCTCTGCTGACATACTGTTCTACAGTAACAAAAAAACGGATCGGGGTATGGCAGATGGACTGTAAAGTATTAAGGAATTTTAGGGAGAATAAAATTGCACTGTACCCTAATTATGGTGGTGTTTATCATTAACGTAATCAGTAATACAGTAGACTAGTTTCACACTTAAATACTAAATTTTATAAAAGTAACACATTATACAGTTATTGCCAATGACAATTGCCCTAAATACTTGCAGCTATTTTCTTACATATGCTATCCTTCATTACATTACATGTGGGAGTGTTATTCATATAGTTGTGGTATGTATTGAAAAAATACAGTAAATGAGGCAAAATCTGTAAAAATTCAAAGTAAAGGAGTAACATCTACTGGTACAAACAAAAATACGTGTATATGTGAGCACATATTCATGTATAAGTATAAAAAAAGAAACTGCACAGAAAGAAAAGACACAACAAAAAGTAGTATTATTTTTAAATACTATATAACCTGTATTTCTTAATAAAAATATCTTTTCTGTATATAACAGCACATGATCAAACTAGAAAATCTGGAGAGCAAACAGATGAATAAAAAGCATTTCATCTCCTAGGTATAAAAATTTTTGCCATTGTCTGTTGTGTCCTCAAAGTGTTTTTTCTGTGTACAATTTAAAAATGTATCTACACTTGAAAGTATTCATTTCTCCTTTTTTTCTGCTTAATATTAAATCATGTGCATTTTCTATGCCTATATCTTAAAGAAAAAAATTATGAGATAACCTATTGTTTCATTATATGCATATACAATAATAATTCTATTTTACTATGGATTTTTCAAGTTGCTGCTAAGCTTTCACTAATAAATATTGTTCCACAATTTCAAAAAAATACTACATTAACAGATGAGGGAGAGAACTGTTTAAAAGGGATATATGATTAGCTATTATTGTCATGACAGGCATCCAGAATGAAGGCAGCATAGTGGAGTGGACTTGGGGGGAGAGATTGTATAATAGAAAAAGACTTTTACTTTTCAAAGAGAAAAGCAAATGGGGAGAGAAAAGTTCATCAATGAATGAATGGATGGAAATCCAAAGTCTCTGTAAACTTTCATTAAAATTAATTTTAAAAAATTTAAAAAAAATACTACATAACGGGGAGAGAGGCTAAAGAGCATTATGATGAGTGAACTATTTCAATCTCGTAAGGACAAACACTGCATAAGACCATTATTGTAAAAATAGAAGGGTAACAAGATGTGTAGAAAAGTCCAAGAGGAAAGGGACAAGGGCAGTGGGGCTGAGGGGTAGAGGTGGGAATCATGGGGTTGCAGAGTTTGGTGGGAAGAGAGAGCTGAGGAATTAAGAAAGATCCAAGGAGGACCTGAAAAGTCGGGGTAATAGTGGCCATAAGTCAATGGTGATTAATTTTAGAAAGCATAATGTGAATAGCATAATGTGTGAAACACAACGGCACAATAAATAAATGAAACACAAGGTATACAAATTTTGCATGTAAACCAATATAAAACAAACAAAAATAAACACTACTCCACTGGATGTCCTTGTATAAAATCTTAAGTTATTTCTTTAGAACAGATTAGTAAATGTGGTGTCATATAAAAGAGTTGGAATATTTTCATAGCTTTTAACACAAATTAAACTGCTTTTCTAGACTGTTATAGTAAATTTTCATTTCTATTAACAGTATACAATGTAACCATCAGATATTAAATTTTAAAGTTTTCACATAAGAAATTTCTCATAAACTGATGTTTTCCCATCAAGAGTTAGACATATTGTCTGGCTCACTGCAATCTACCATTTGATTATTTTACAAGGTTAGGTTGGATGTATAATCCAATTTAAAAGTAGTGTTTATAAAATTAACTTGTGTTCATAATATTCAATGAATAAGAGTTAAAGTATAATTATAGTAAATTAATTTATTGTACTCACAGCAAGAACGGTTCTCCAAAAGAAAATGACAAATGAAACAATCCCCAAGAAGCCTGTGAGAAGTACAGGTTTCCATGGCAATCCATAAAAATCAGGCCCAGGCTGAACATCGTCAGGCAGTGTGGCAACTAGCTGAAATAAAATGTCAGAGATAATGGGACGACTTTAAATTATTTACAGTAAAGAAGAAACAATTACCAAAAAAAATTCTAAATCAACATAAAAAATGTCCAATGCAACTCAACTACAAAACAGTAAACTCGTATCTCTTGTTTGACTTAGAGTATTTTAAAACATTTTGAAAGTGAACATTTAATGCCACATGTACTTCAGTTTACTAAAGGGTCTAATGACCCACTTTTGGCTAACATGTAGCTAGAATCCTTCAGGATCACAATTTTTCTCTCAGTTATACTACTTTCTGTTACTTAAAACATTCTACTAGAAAAAAAATTCAAACATACACAATCTATCTGGATGCAATTAAAAGCAAAATACTGATAACAAACAACAATAATAATGTATAATTTCACTTAAGATTTCATTTCATGTCACTCGACATACACAAAAACATACAAATAAGTTCAGACTATTCTGGTAACTGGTCTCAAGTGCTGAGAATTTAACAGTCTTCTATAAAAAACTCAAGGATCCCAGGTGACTTAAGTTCAGCGACTTAGTGAAACCCGTCAGCAGCTCTGTAGAAGAATATTGGGCAATCTCTGAAATCCAATAGAAGGTATATAAAAACTCGTGCCTAATTCTCAGTGTTTCCTCCAAGGCAGCAAATTAAACACATGCCTTCCTCGGTCCTTCACTATCAACAAAAACACACCCCATATAAAGGTCCCATCCCTAACAAGACCAAGATCTGGGGAAACAGATCCACAGAAACACGGTACTAAAAGCCTGCTTTTCGACCCAACTTAGGGCTCCGCAGAAGAAATATTTACAACTTTGGAGACCCCTGCGACCTTATCACGCTGAATCATACTGACATGGTCTGGGCTGGTCTCATTCAGTACGCGCACTAGAGGGTAACAGACAGTGTCCAATTCATTTGAATGCTCAATAAAAGTGCGTAGGCAAACCGAGCGCACACTGCCAATGGCCTCCCTCAGCTGTACCTCAAGGTCCTACAGGTTTCCAATGTCTCCCTCGCCCTCTCAGTGTGTGTACCCACTCCTTTCAGAACTCCTTCACTCGCCCGCCAGGACTGCAGTTTCCCCCACCCCCCCCACCCCCAAACCACCCAGAAGGGGCTCGTCACCTCCAGCAGTTTGGCTATGAGGGCTGCGTAGAGCACCGACAGGGGTCCCAGAAGTTCCGGGTCCCCTGGGGACGCGCTGCCGGAAGGCACAGTTGCAGGTACTGTGTCCATGGCGCAGGGCCCGCGGAACGCAGGCGGCGCTTCCTGGTGGAAGGGCACCAGGACCCCTTTCTTGCACTGCTTCCTCTTCCAAGTTAAAAAAAAAAAAATTCAGCACGGGGTTGGGGGGGGGGCGGACTTTCAGGTTGAACTTTGCCTTCTCCTGCTGAAGGTACTTTCCTCCCACGTCATCAGACAAAAAAACACACCCCTCTGGGCGGAAGTCAACATACTAGCATAATGCAGCCCTTGGGCGGGGCCAGCAGCTCGGAAGAAACCAACCGCAGAGCAGCGCGGGGGGCAGAAGAGAGAGCCGATTATGAAGAGACCAAAGGAAGGTTGGCAAAGAAGACACCCGGCTTTGACGGGTGCTTTTAGGGCTCAGAGTGAGGACAATGAGCTCTGTAAGAAGATGAATGAGAGGGGAGGATAGGAGAAAGGGCACTCATGCCCAGCCAGAACCACCCTTCTCACAAAGGGCACTGAGAGACCCAGGCACCTGCACTAAGTACTCTGGCAGGAGACACTAAGTACCCTGGCAGGAGACTGGACAGCTCTCCTGCTCCCCACAGATCTCAGCAACATGACTGGGATATGATGGTTCTGCTACTGTAGCCCTCACCATTGCCATCCTGACTTACTAATGCTCAGACTCCCTCACATTATTAGTGAAACCTTTCCATTTGCTTCATCCCTAGTAATTACATCTATGACAATGGGCTCAATTCTGAGACACATTTTAAGATACATGACTTGTGCAAATAATGATTTAAGAGCTGAAGAAAATATTTTTGTTGGATAAAAGTCTCATTCATCAACTTTATCTTCTCCTAGTTGTATATTTCTGGCTATATATGTCAGCCTTTTTATATAAAAAAACTGAACACAGAAATTCCATATGACCCAGTAATTCCACTGCTAGGTATATACACCAAGAAAATCAGAACTGAAAACACAGACGGATTTGTATACCAATGTTCATAGCAGCGTTATTCACCTTCACAAGAACATTTGGAGACAGCCCAAATGTTCAACCATGATCAAATGGATTGAGTAACTGTGGTACATTCACACAATGGAAAACTATGCAGCACACAAGAGCAATGATGTTGAAAATTACTACCTATCTTGGGAGGAACTGGAGAGCATTATTCTGAGTGAACTCAGTCTCATAAGGACAAGTACTCTATAAAACCATTATTACAGAAATATAAAGTTAACTAGTAAAACATCTATGAGGATCCAAGGAGGAAGAGGGTAGGAGCAGAGGGGTGAGGATGGACAGGGGGATAAACATTTGTTGTTGTTGTTGTTGTTGTTGTTAGGTGCTGTCCAGTCACAGAGGACTCAAAGCGACCCTATGAATGAAAGGCCTGAGCACTGTTCATAGAGTTTCCAGAGGCAAGCCATTTCGGAAGTGGATGCCACTCCTGCTTTCAGGCTTGTTTCTGTCGGGAAGCTCCAGCCAACACTATCCACCATGGGTTACCATTACCACGTTTGGCACATCAGTGTCACAGTGTTCAGCATCACAGCAACCACGAGTTACCTCTGTACAGCAACGCACAGACCAGTGCTATACCACCTTCGGCTTGGTAGCATATATTAGTTATATGGTAGTTATATATTAACTTGCCTAATTAACACAATAGTCAATTGCTGCTGTTGTGTGTATTGTAGAGTCGGAACAGACCCATAGCTGACCCTTCAGCAGGTTTTCAGAGGCAGTTAATCATAAGGGTTGCCTAATTTGGTAGGTAGAAGGAGGAAGGGTAAAGTATATGGGAAAGTTCTGGTGGAGATCTAGAAAGACAGGGTAATAATGGGTATAATTCAATGTTGGTTAATTTTATAAAATATAATTCATGAGAATGATTATATGAAACACAATGTGAAAGGATACTGGGAAATACAACGTATACAAACTTTGTAAGCAAACTACTATAAAATTAAGAGCTGAAGAAAACCTGAGAGAATGTCACCCAAAAGGGAAAAAACAAAAACCCTGGTATATATATAAAGCCATGTCTTCCACTTAAATAGAGTCAATTCAGAAGAAGAGTCAAGCAAAGATAAGCTTTAAGACACTGAAAACAATAAAGCATAGGGAAAAAAAAGGATGAGCAGGTAGAATACTGGTTTCTAAGATTTTTAATGGAGGCTATTTTAAATTCCTCTTTAGTCCTACTTTGCTGGTAGTTTTTAGATCATGAACTGATGTTGGTGAGGTTTAAAAATGTTCCCCCCCCCACAAGTCTACGGAAATGCACATAATGACTTTTTAAATTGTTTACATGCGTATTTACATTGATTGGTCTTTAAATATTAACCAAATGTTGGCCTGGGGTGGGATAAACCCTACCTGGTCACGATATATTATCATATATATATATATATTTGGATTTGTTTTGTTAAACAGTTTGCACTACTAACAAAAAAAATTCCAAGGAAAGATTACAGGCAAGAAAACGCTAGAGAGCTATTCTACTATGTAACACAAAGGGTCGCCAGAAATTTTAACTGACTCGATGGCAATGACTTTGGGGTTTTGGTTTTGATTCACCAGAGATACTAGTGAATCTTTCTTATTTTGTCTGCTTTTGGTGTAATGCTGACCTCATACAATGACCTAGAATTCTTTTCTCTTATTCAATTTTCTAGAAGAGTTTGTTTAGAATTAGTATCAGATTGTTATTTGTTTGGAGCAATTTGATTATAAGTCTTGGAATCTTTCTTATCCAACTTCTTATGCTTGACTTTCTCTGAACTTCTTGAATCTGCAGTTTATAGTGTGCATCAAATTTGGGAAATCTCCAGCAATTCAAATATACTCTTGACATTTTTCCTTTCTCCTTTCCTATCAAAACTCCATTACACATATACTAAGTGTTTGAAAGTGTTCCTCAGTTCACTGGTGCTTTTTCATTATCCTCAAGTCTCTTATCTTGCTGTTTCATTTGAGCTCTAAAGGCTTAGTGGTAAGGAACAACACTGCCAACACAAAGGATCTCCTCCCAGACAATTTACTGCCTCTGAAAACTTGATGGAAGGTTAGCCGTGGGTGGGTTCTGACTCAACGTTGCAATTTTTCTTTTTGGATAGTTTCTATTTCAAGCCTTCAAGCTCACAAATCTTTTCACTTTAATGTCTAGTATTAAGCTCATCTAGTGTATTTTCCATCTCAGGCACTTAAAGTTTTATCTCTAGAGGTTTGATATGAATCTTTTTAAACTTCTATGTTTTTTAAAACTTTAAAAACATTGAAGATAATAATAAAAATTTGTTCTAATATCCTTGTCTAACTAACCATTCTTTTAGTTCTTGGTTCTAACTTGTTTGTCTCTTTATCATGAGTCATTTTCCTGCTACTTTTCATATCTGGTAATCTTTGGATTGAAGACGTGAATAAATATTCTTGAGCATTCTTCTGGGATACCTGGAGATTGATTCTTTGGGTTGTTTTTCAGATTTGTTGGGCAAGACCACAGCAGAAGGTATTATAAAGTAAGACACCTGTGAATATTTTACCCAAATGCCTTAGAAGTATGAGGTTTCCCAGGCCTTGAGTAAAACAGAACAAACTCTATACCACCGAGCAATGTCAGGAATAAAGAGTTCTAGTTGCTAAAACATCTAGCTACTAATCAAAATATCAGTGGTTTGAATCCACCAGCTGTTCCAAAGGAGAAAGCTGAGTCTTCCGTAAAGATTTACAGCCTGAGAAACTCTATGGAAAGATTTGCTCTGTCCAAGAGCAACGATGTCAGTCTAAAGAATAAGGTGCACTTGATCCAAGTCATGGTCTTCTCAATTGCTTGCTATGAATCTGAGAACTGGACAATTACTCAAAATGATAGAAGAACTCAATGCCAACTGAGTTGTAGTGCTGGGGAAGAGTCTTGAAGTTACCATGGATTTGCAAGAAAACACACAAGTCTGTCCTGGAGAGAGTGAAACCAGTTCACTTCTTGGAAGTAAGGAGTTGAAAAATCTGTTTCACATACTTTGGGCATGTTTTCAGGTGAAGCAAGTCTTTGGAGAAGGAAATCATAGCTTGGAAGGGCTGAAGGTCAGCCCAAGACAGAAAGACCCCAGGTGAGGTCCATTGGCACAGACTGTGTTGATGGGGTCAGGTGTGTTGGAGATGGTGCAGTTGGCTCAGGACACGGCAGAGTTCAGAATCATTGTTCACAGAGTCACTATGAGTTGTAGTCAATTCGACAGCACAGAAGTCATTAGCTTATTTTTTAAAATGATGTTGCTCTTGTGGTGTGTTGTCAAGTTGGAACTGACTCACAGCTGGCCCTCTACTGGGTTTTTAGGGCTTGTCAATCATAAGGCAAAAGACTATCCATTTTTCTCCTGCAGAGCAGCTCATAGATTCAAATTGGTGTTGCCTTTGAGTGTCAGTGAAACTCCTTATCCACCAAACCACTAGAGCTCCTTATTAAAATTAATTTTAAAAGGTACCTATGAAGTAAAGGGAACTCTGACAACCTAACAGTTAAGGAGTTATGCTGACAACTCAAAGGCAGGTAGCTCAAATCCATAAGTGGCACCATAAGACAAAGATAAACAATCTTTCCTTGTGCAATTTACAGCCTCTGAAAAACCTCTGGAGGGTCAGCTATGAGTTGGTTCTAACTTGACAGCAATAAGTTCTTTTATTGTTAGAGAAGCTAGTACAAACATATGGATGGAACTGAGACAAAAACTAGATTTGTCTGAATATAACTGTGATGTATTGGGTCTATTGTTCAAAATAGGCCTTTGGCTACAAGGCTGAGCAGGAACATGAAAATAAGGTATGTTAGTCTATCTAAGAGAGGACTGGCCATTTTTGGTCATTCTTCCATATTTAAATGAACCAGGTTCAGCAGCAGAAATTGGGAATCTCACTACCAGTAAGGAAGAAGCAGCAGAGAGTGAAGTGTGTGTCCTTTGGGGCCAGAGATTTCCACACCAGTAAGATTGTGAATAGCCACAATAAAGAGTCAAAGATCAGCATGGGATAGAGCTGACTTTGGGACTAATGCCCCATGGAGTGCCAGATACAGGAGCCTTCACCTAAGCTTGCTGGAGGACAATCTGGGGTGGGGTAGAGGGGAGGAAAGAGGAAGCAATAAATGACAGGACCAAGAGAGCTCTGTAATGCTTGCCTAAAGCCACAAGGGCTGCAAGGCTGAATGCTGAAGGGCAGACAAGCACACTTCAAAAGCTTTGCTCACTGAGAAATTGTATCCTGTTGCCAACCTGAGTTGTAACCTGTTAACTTGCCTAATAAAGCCCCAATCATCAGTATGCTTCTGTGAGGTCTGCGTAGCTGCTGAAACAGATTTCAGACCAAAGTAGAACAGTAGGATTGGTAATGGGAATAGCAGAATTGTGGAAGTGTAGGGGACATCTCTGAAGCCAATATGGGAAAAAGTGGACTTCAGTAAGTATTAAATGAATCAAATACTTTTAAATCCGTAAGGTCATAATGAGTCTTAGAAAGAAGTTAGACAAAACAACTATGAGATATCATCTCACTCCAGTAAGACTAGCAAAAGTTAACAGAATAGCAAGCAACAAATGCTGGCGAGGTTGTGGAGAAACTAGGACCCTTATTCACTGTTGGTGGGAGTGTAAAATGGTGTAACCACTGTGGTTACACTGTGGTGTGGCACTTTCTCAAAAAGTTGCAAATAGAGATACCATTTGACCCAGCAATTCCACTACTGGGAATATATCCCAAAGAGACCATAACCAACATCCAAGCAGATATATGCGCACCCATGTTTATCGTGGCTTGGAAGGAGTTGGAAACAACCCAAGTGTCCAACAACAAACGAATGGATAGAGAAGCTGTGGTATATTCACACAACAGAATACTACACTGCATTGAAAAACAAGGAACTCATGCAATATTATTCAAAATGGGTGACTCTGGAGGACAAATATTGCATAGTGCTACTGTTGTAGAATAGGACTGACATCAGGGTTGGGGTAAGACTGAGAAAAACTGGATAAATTATGTATACTGCATTGAAACAGATGAGTGAGAGAACAGTTTAAAAGCAATATATGATAGGGTACTACGGTTATCACAATAGTCCAGAATGAAGGTTGCGTAGTGGAGTGTACTGGGGCGGGGGGGGGGGGATAAGGGGCAGGGAGGATTGTATACCAATGAAGGAATTTTTCTTTTACTTTTCAAAGAGAGGTGTGAACTGGGGGTGAGGGGTGGGCAGGGAGAAAAGTGCAGCAATGAGTGAGTGGAAATCCAAAATATCTGTAAATGTTCATTAAAATTAATATTTAAAAAAACCCTGAACTGGAGGAGGGGGAAGGAAGAAACAGGGAGTAAAGTGTACAACAACTAATGAATAAAATAATAAAATTCTAACTTCTCTGTAAAAAAAAATAAAAGAACACTGGAGAGCAAATTTCCCCTAGTGCAACACAACTTTTGATTTCTTGACTACTTCAACTATGGGTACAGATTGTGGAACAAAATAAAATCAAATAACTGAAAAAAAAAAGTTAGGAAAAAACCAAAAACAAAAGCTCTTTAGTGATCTTTTGATAATGCAAGAAAAACAACTAATTCTTTTTAAAACTAAACTAAAAAAAAAAAATCAAGCCTCTATATTATATTTCCATTAAGACTATTTTGTTTGTTCTTTTCACATTCCATGGGATATGCAGTACTCAAAAACACCATAATTCAAAAGTCTTTCTTAGTCAATGTCCACCTTTCATTTGCATAGGAAGCAACTGAAAATGCCATAGCTTACATCAAGTGCACCTTAGTCTTTAGACCTGCTTCAGAAGTGGTGCAATCACAGGGCTTCTTAGAGGTAAGGATGGTGACATAGTCTGATATACTTTGGGCATGTTGCAAGAAGGGGTCAGTCCTTGGAAAAACATCACCGGGAAAGGTGGTGGGGTAAGAGAAAGAGAAAAAGGCCTTCAACGAGATTGACTAGTGATTGCAACGCTGGGGTCAAGCATGTTGGAGATTGTGAGAGTAGCACAGCATAGGGCAAGGTTCAGATATGTTGTTTACAGGGTTGCTGTGAGTTGTAATCAGTTTGACTGTACATAACAACATCAACAACAATGAGAAAAAGCAACATAATCAGAAATCCTCATTTTTTAAACTATAAAATATTACTGGATCAAAGTCACATCATTAATGACTAGTAATATCATAGAAAGAGAGTGTGGTGTAGTGGGCCTACTGTTGAAAATGGTTTCCTAAGCCATTAGCCTTGACTATAGTACATAGGTAGGAAGAGAAATGCAAATAAAATCAGTTAAGTCTATCCACAAGGAAATTGGCTCAGTTTTCCATTCTATCAGTTTAAATGGAGCACGTTCTGTGGCAGAAAATAAGGAGCAGAGACTGCAGCACATGTCCTTGGGACCAGACATTCCTATGCCATAGCAGACTGGGGCCTACAGGAAAGCACCTGCAGCCCACAGTCGAAGATCAGAGACCCAGTGTGAAATTAAGCTTTGCACAAATTTGCTGGAAGACTAGGGAGGAAATACCACAATAGGTGAGACTGAGAAATCTTGGCAACTCTGACATAAGATGGCTTAGTGGTGAGGAGCTATCTACCAACCCAGAGGTTTGTGGTTAGAATCCACCAGCTGCTTTACTGGAAGAAAGATGGGCAATCTCCTCCCATGCAATTTACTGCCTCTGAAAATCTGCTAGAGGGTCAGTTATGAGATAGTTGCAACTCCATTACATAACAACAACAACAAAGCCACAAGGTTGAAGGCTAAAGGGTCTACAAGCATGCTTAAGAAGTTGTTCTGAGAAATTGTATCCTGTTGCCAACATGAGTTGTAACCTGTTAACTTCTCTAATAAACCTCATAATTTTGAGTATGATTTTAATCTGTGAGGTCTGGTAGCTACTGCAATGGGTTTTGGACCCAGTAGGGTGACATAACATTTCTTGTTGAAAGTGAGAAGGACTTGAAGCACTTGTTGCAGAAGATCAAGGAATACAGCCTTCAGTATGAACTGCATCTCAATGTCAAGAAAACAAAGATTCTTACCACTAGACCAATAGACAGCCTGCAGTTAGAGAGACCTCTCCAAATTATTGAGGAGTAATGATGTCAGTTTGAGGACTAAGATACATCTGATTCAGACCATGGTCTTTCCAATTACTTGCTACGCATCTGAGAGCTAGACAGTGAATAAGGATGACAGAAAAAGAATTGACACCTTTGAGCTATGGTGTTGGAGAAGAGCACTGAACATCCCATGGACAGCGAAGAGAACAAACAGATATGTCTTGGAGATGGTGCAGCCAGAGTGCTCTTTGGAGGCAAGAATGATGAAGCTTCACCTTACATACTTTGGGCATGTCACTAGGAGGTGCTTGAAAAAGGACAGGATGCAAGGGTGGAAGGTCAGCGAAGGAGAGGAAAACCCTCAACCAGGTGGGATGACACAGCAACTGCTGCAATGGGCTCACGTGTTTCAGCAAGTGTGAGGGAGGCACAGGATAGAATAGGGTTCAGACCTTTTGCTCACAGGTTCGCTATGAGTTGTACTCTACTTGACACACTTAACAACAACAATAGAAGAACACTACTTTTGGAATTAGTAGAAATAGGCGAGAGAGCTTGAGAGACATGTCTGGCCTCAGGGGAATTGGTTTTGTGTTGTGGATGGTGTATAGAGGGGCAATTCCCCATTTTGGACATAATAAAAGTTACACTTGGCTGTCTCAATATGACTCTTGCTCTTTTTACCAAGAAATTAAGTTATTAAATCCCTCCTGTTGGAAGCAAACTTCAAGCAATATTCTTGCCAAACAAAATTTTATCTGTATCTGATTATGGATGTGACTGTCCATTCCAAGAAATATAAAGCCCCTATACCACTATCTATGCTTCACTGACTATGCAAAGGCTTTTGACTGTGTGGATCACAATAAATTGCAGCTAACTCTGAGAAGAATGGGAATTCCAGAACACTTGATTGTGTTTATGTGAAATCTATACTTGGACCAAGAGGCAATCATCAGAAAAGAGTGAGGAAACACTGCATGGTTTAAAATCAGGAAGGGTGTATGCTAAGAATGTGTTCTATCTCCATACCTTTTCAACCTATACACAGAACAGATCATCCAGGACACTGGGCTCTGTGAGGAAGAATGTGGCATCAGGATTAGATGAAGACATCAACAACCTGTGTTATATAGATGACACAACCTTGCTTGCTGAAACTGAGAAGGACCTGAAGTACTTGCTGAAGAAGGTCAAGAACTGCAGCCTTCAATAGAGACTGAGGCTCAACATCAAGAAAACAATGATTCTTACCACTGGGCCGATTAGCAGCAGCATGATGGACAGTGAAGAGATTGAGACTGTTAACAGCTTTAGTTTGCTTGGTTCCACAATCAACACTCTTGGTAGCAGCATCCAGGAAATTAAAAGACAAATTGCATTAGGAAAGTCCACTGTCAGGTACCTCTCCAGAGTACTGAAAAGCAACGATGTCAGTCTGGAGACTAAGGTGCTCCTGATCCAGGCCATGGTTTTTGCAATTAATTGTTATGCATCAGAAAGTTGGACAATGACTACAGATGATAGAAGGTGAATTGATGCCTTTTAGCTGTGGTGCTGGAGAAGAGTATTAAATATAACATGGACTGCTAGGAGAACAAAAAGGTTCTTCCTTGAGAGGGTGAAACCAGGCTGCTCCTTGGAGGCAAGGATTCTGAAGCTTTGTCTGACATACTATGGACATGTTGCAAGGTGAGACTAGGCCTTGGATAGGGACATCGTGCTTGGGAGGGTGGAGGGACAGTGAAAGAGAGGAAGACCCTTGATGAGATGGACTGATGAGGTAGGTGTGTCTGACACAGTAAGGCCACACAGTAAGGCTCAGGTTAGAGCAGGGTTCAGAGCTATTTTACACAGGGTCACTATAAGTCATAAGTGACTCGACGGCACATAACAATAACAACATACCATAAGGACTTAGCAAAATTGAGACCATGACAGGACTTGGAAGGCAAATGAAACTTTTCCTGTAATAAATTTACTTGTTGTTATGTGCCATTGAGTCACCTGCAACTCATAGCGACCCTGTGTACAACAGCCCTAAGCCCCGCTCTGTCCCTTGCCAATCTTATTTTTTCCAACACACCTATCCCCATTATCCCAGTGACAAAATCAATCCATCTCAATCCAATCAATCTTCCTCTCCTGCACTGTCCCTCCACCCTCCCAAGCTTGACATCCCTCTCCAAGGACTGATTCTGCCTTACACTTAAAAAAAAAACCAACACAACAAAAACCAGCAACAACAACAACAAAAAACATAAGGAAGAATCTATAGATCAAGTAGCCAGTATAAGGCTTTGCCCTTCCACTGTAAATAATCAAAAAACTGGATAAAAGGTAAAACTCTAAGAACTGATATACAAAAGCAAACAGGCACCAAAAAACAGTGACTCCTAACATAAAAAAAGGAAAATATATGAAGTTTGTATCTGAAGGCACATTTTAGGCTGAAGGTAAAGAAGAACTCAAGAAGAGAACAATAATTTGAGAGTTCAGGGTGCCTAAAATATAAAGAGAAGGATACTAAAATTGTGAGACCTGGTAAGAAAATGGTTCCAGAAATCTGGTTCCCTTGAGTCTTGAGCTAAATTCAAAGCAAGCACAGATCCTCGGAGGATGAGCAAAGAATTAATCTTAACATAGTGCTGTGGGATATCTATATTGGTGTCAGTAAGAATGGGGTGACCTTGTTGAACATCCAAAGCGTTCAGAAAGGACCACAGAAAATCGCACTTTAACAGGAGAGCTGTACTAACACTAGAATGAAGACAACTATATACATCATAGACAAAACTTTAAGCAAGAGTAGGAAGACTCAGGCAAAAGTTTTCACTCTAATCATTGTTGTATCTCCAAGTTTGAATGAGTTGGAACTGACTCATAGCTGACCCTCCAGCAAGTTTTCAGAGGCAGGAAATCGCACAGGGAGAGAGACTGCTCATCTTTATCCTGTTGTTGGATTCAAACTATGCACCTTTAGGATGACTGTGCAACTCCTTACCCTTAAACCACCTTATCCAAATCCAAGTCTTGAGCTGCAATACTGAAGGATGCTATGGGCAAAATCTTGAATGGTCTAGGAAGTATCAAAAGAAGATGGAAAAATTACACAGTCACTGGACCCAAAAGAATTAACTAACACAGAACCATTTCAGAAAGTAGCATATATTTGAAGATGAAAAAAAAAGAAAGTAGCCTATGATGAAGAGCCAATAGTAAGAAAGGAGGGAGTCTAAACTTCACTGAAGATAGTGGCCAAAAGTAAGAGCCCAGGAACTGATAGGATACCAACTAACATGTTTCAACAAATACAATCCGGGGCTTGCTCACCAGGCTGTCCCAAGAACTCTGTAGGCGGCTACTTGACTAACTGATAGGAAGAGACCACAAAGTTTAAAGACTTAAGTGCACCTGATCCAATCCATGGTCTTGTCAATTACTTGCTCTGCTTCTGAAAGTTGGACAATGAACAAGGAAGACAGAGAAATTGAGGCCATTGAGTTGTAGTGGTGGAAAGGAGTATTCAATATCCCCTGAATTGCCAAAAGAACAAACATGTCTTGGAGAAAGTGCAACCAGGGTGCTCCTCAGAGGGTAGTGAAACATCATCATTTTACAGACTTTGGGCATGCTGTTAGGAGCAGCTAGTCCTGAGAAAAAGACGTCATGTTTGAAAAGGGGAGGGTCAGTGAAAGAGTGGAAAACAAGCAAGACGGTCTGATAGTGACTATAACAATGGACTGGAGTACATCAGAGATAATAAGGATGACCCAAGATAGGGTGAGGTTCAGATCTGTTAATCATAGGGCTGTTATGCAGTCAACTCCATGACACAACAACAGTGTAAAAGAAGTTATCTGTACAATGTCTTTAAGTCTTAAAGTAAAATGTGTAGGTTAGTAGATACATATGATTTTATCGAGTCTTCTTTTAGTGCAAGAAAGATCCCTGATATATTCTGTGTTGGGCTGCTAGCCTCAAAGTCAGCTGTTCAAACCCTATGCCACAGGAGAAAAATGGGTAATATCCTCCAGTGAAGATCTACCATCTCAGAAAGCTAATGGAAAGTCACAAGAGAGTTGGAATTGACTCTGTGGCAGTGGCTTTGAGTTTCATTTGTTAGTGCAAGAAAGGTGTTCTGGTGGCATGTGGTTAATGCATCTGGATGCTAACCAAAACGTAATGGGTTCAAACCTATCAGTCACTCCATGGGACAAAGATTAGACAGCCAGCTTCAATAAAGATCTATAGCTTTGGAAAAGTTAAATGGCAATTCTACACAGTCCTACAGGATCATTAGGAGATAGAACCAACTCAGTGGGAATGGGTTTAGGTTTCTGGATTAATTTAAGCAAGTGTCCTCATAGCACAATGGTTAATAGCACTCACTGTTAACTGAAAGGCAGGTGGTTCAACCCTTGCTCTGGAGGAGCCAGTTGTGACAATCTAATTCTGCAAAGATTTACAACTTTAGAAACTCTATAGGACAGTCTGACTTTGTCCTAGAGGGTTGGTATGAGATGGAATCAACTCAAGGACAGTGAGTGGGTTTTATTCCAATAAAAGGCTTAGCGCTTTTTCAATGATTTAAAACCTGCATGTGTGGCCAGTGAAGGTGATTGTGATGAAGAATTTGCTCTGGGTAGGGGTTGGCTCCATCAGTTCAGAAAGAAAGCAAATTCATACATTAAAGGGGAAGTAGGAGTTTTAAGTTAGTAATGCAGAACTATTATTTTTAAAAAAATTATTTCCACATTCTCTATTTTCCCCAATTTTCACATACATTTTAAATGCTCTCTTGTTAAGTCTTTCAAAAGCCATTTTTATACTGATTACTCTTTACTGCTTAGTACATATTGTTGTTGTTGTTGTTATGTGCCGTCGAGGCTATCAAAATGTTGCTGTTGGGGTTTTTTTATTCTTTTTTTTTTCCTCTGAGAACTGTCAGCCGGTTAGTTTATTTCATAGAAAAGTTACACTGGAGGAAGAGGCTCAGGGCCCCCGCCGAGTCCCACAGGGGCCAACTGCTCCGGTGATTTGATAACATTTTATAACAGGAAATAACATTAGGAGTCTCCCGTGGAAGCTCAGCACACACCTGACCCACACCACAGATAAGAGATGGGGGCGCAGCTTGCTCCCCCGATGTGCAGACAGGCGGCTCGCGCCCAGCCACACATGCTCCGTGACGTGTCCGGGCTTTGTTCATGTGGCTGCCAGCTGTGGGCCAAGTAGGTCCCTTGGTGACTTTGCTTCAACAGTGGTATAAGCCCTGATTAGGATGGGGTACAGATTCATTTCTTAAAAATAAAGTAACAGGCCACAGCTGAACAGAACGAGAGGCAAATGCCAGACTTTCTGGAAGACTCTGGAACCTGCATGAGTCGATTCTCACTTTTTTTTTCCCCCCATTTGAGATTCTCACTTCTTGAGGCATCTGCAAAGCTTGTGCAAACCAGGCGGGTTAAGGCGAGTCCCCGGGAGGGGAATGTCCGCAGTCCCGTCTCGTGCCGTGGGGCTGGAGAAGAGTAAACATAAATGACACTGCGACGAGACTGGCCACTGCCACCACGTGTCCTGCTTCTTCCCGGCGCCCACGCCTGCTTCCACCGTTGCCCGCAACCAAGGCACAGTCACTCCTGCCAGGGCGTGGCTTCCCGTCCCTTCTGCCGGAGTCACCAGGCTCACTTGTGCGGGTCGCCATCCCACACCCTGATAAGAGGCCCCCGCAGGACACTGCTGTCCCATTCTGAGGGCATCCGTTCCCAGGACTGCGCACTCAGATGGGAAAACACTGAGAAGGGGGCCTGGGGGCTGCACTTTGGATGGAGCCACTGTTGGACCTGCAGGACATGGGGGAAGCACCCCTTCTCAGAATGTCCCCTCGAAAAGCAGCATGTTTGCTGTTGACGGCCACGTAGCCTGCCTCCCTCTCCACCCCACTGCTGGCTTCACACTCACTCGCTCACACAGGACCTGCCAGGGACTGAGGAATGCCGCTCCTCTGGTGGCAGCTTCAGATGGCTGCTCTGGGCACACGGGTCCCTCACAGCCTCAGTGCCAGGCAAATGTCAGCACGGATCAAGACGGAGATGAGTTTACTGTGTAAACAGCCCTCTGCGATGAGGCTGGGCTGCCCATGAAGCCCGGGACACCCTGGAGCAGCCAGTCTGGAGACTCGTGGTAATTGGATTCTTCAGGACTGAAAAATGCAGCTCATCACAGGATTGCAGCAGCCTGCGGGATAACCCCAACAGCTTCCAGAAAACGCAGCTTGCTTAGTACAAGTCCTTGCTGCACAGGAAGAGAACATTTGGCTTCTTGGAGTGGCTGCAACCGCCAGTGACTGAAGGCAGAAAATGGCCTGCTCGGTGCACAGGTCCAGGGCGCCCTGCGGGGCCAGACGAGCCCTCAGACCAGGTGGAAACGAGACCAAAGCCGTCGGCGCACCTCATACTGAGAACTCCGGACCGCCTCTCCGGGCTCTTGTCTGCAGCCGCTTGAACCGAAATCCCACGAAGGGGTTCCTCCAGAGGAGCGAGGGAGGCCCCCCAAAGACAGATTTCATCCCCTACCAGCGCAGCCTCTGTTCCCATGTGGGCTTCTCACTCTTCAATCGCTCGATCTCTGTCTCGTCATTGCATATGGAGTGGATCTGGGTGCCGAACATAACTGCAGTGAAAGTGAAGAACAGGAGACCTTCAAGGCACAGGAAGATGAGCAGGATTACAGTAATGGGCGGTGAGAAATCACTGCATTCTGTCCACTGCCCTCGGACACAGGAAATGAACTGAAATCCACAGAGAATCAGAGCGTGGACTGAAGACAGAGCTATGTACATCGTAACAGCACAAAAAAACTCTGGTTCTTCTCGCCCACGCAGTTGTTCAGCCACGGGCAGTGGTGGTCCATTTTCCCGATGCAAATACTGCAGTGGTGCGCGCGCTCCGGCTTGATGCAGCAGCACTTGGGGCACTTGTAGATGACCTCGCCCGGCTTCAGCTGCAGGCTTTCCATGTACTCCTTGGTGGCGTTCCCCTTGGGCACAGCGCCCGGGTCGGTGAGCATGGTTCTCAGGTGCGACGACAGGGCCAGCACGGCCAGGCAGTTGAACACGACCCCGTTGATGACGGAGTACCAGAAGTCTTTGGAAGGCAGCAGCATGACAAACGTCACCACGAAGTCGGCGTAGACGACCAGGAGCCAGGTCATGACGGCACAGACCATGCCACAGCTGTCCTGGATGAACCACACCCTGTCCGCAGGGTCGGCCTCGCACGAGGAGGAGGACGACGACGAAGACAGAGGAGTCATAGCTGTCCTTCTCGGTCAGCAGGGGGTGGTGCTCGATGTCTCGGAGCCTGCGTGCTGATGACTGCATGGTTCCCTGGGGGCCTCAGAGTTGTTTCTGATCGTCACTTGAACATCTTGTGCCTCTTCTTCAGGGCCCTCAGGTGCATGCTGTCCTAGGTGATGGGACCCGAGGCCCGGGAGGTGTCGCCCGGCGCTGCGGCTCCTCCC
>NW_006399896.1:4822060-4840708 GCF_000299155.1 Elephantulus edwardii | reverse complement strand
CCTTGGAGTTGGAACCACCTCATAGCTGACCCTCCAACAGGTTTTCAGGAAGCTCTAAATTGCACAGGAGGAGACTGCCCATCATTTTCATGAACTCCTTTTCAGTTATCAGCACAGCTCTCTAGGGACGACGCCACCACAATTCGTAAGGAGTTGTGCTGCTAACCTCACTGGTGGTTCAAATCCACCAGCAGCTCCACCAAGAAAAACAAGAATACAGGAGCTCAACAGTCCTTCTATGATCAACAACAAACTACACATCAAGCTCTCATTTATTCTTCAACTCTCTGCTCAAAATGCACTTCAAATAACTTCTTGCAACTTTTCCTTAATTTTTCTTCATCATAGTTAATCAATGGATTCAATATATTATTGCACACTTAGGTATTCACTTCTCTTTATGCCTGTAACATATTATGTTTCAGGTGGATGTCTTTACCTCCATGCTGTGCTGAAAAGGCCTTGAGGCAGGTGACTTTGTTTAACAAGGCTGCCAGCACTGACTGGCACATAGCAAATCCTCCCCAACTGAGGGCTGACCTGAACAAAGAAACTTTAAATACATACACCTGTGTATGCCAGTTATCTTGAAAGGATCAGGAGTAATTTTCAGAAAGATACTTAATATTCTTCACCCTACGTCAAAACCATCTTTAAAACTCAAAGAATAAACACCTATCTGAAGAAACTGTATATATATCACTTACCGTCTTACTTAAATGCGACATGAAGGAATAGATTAAAAGAACCACATTTTCTAAAGGTGTTGCACTTGCTATCTCTTCAGTATTTCTTTCAAGCTGGTTTTTGGCAACAACAGGCATACCTTCGGTTGTAATTATTCCTAAAATTAAGAGGGAAGACAGAATTTATGTTACAGAAAAATATCTGTTTTCCATAAAATGTTTATTAGGTGCCCAGTAGCCTGACATGTATAGTCTTTCTAAAGATACTTATATAGATAAGAAAACTCAGAATCCCAGTTAGAGCCATTTTACTTTTCAGTAGTAGAATGAACATATCTCCAGTTTCCACTCACACACACACTCTCATTCTCTCTCTCCTCATTAGCTGTCTCCATCATCTCCCTCACAATGAAATGCTAGTGAACAATAAGTAAAAAGAGTTTCTGTTTGCAAATTTATAGATGGGATGCTCCAAAGCTCAGCACAGTCTCTGGCATGTGGCCAGCATAAAATAATTATTTATTGAATGAGTGAATGATCTTAGAGGAAAGAGAACAAAGTAAATATCAAGAGGAATTAATAAATACAAAGGGAATTAATACTGCTTACAGGATGGGAGCCCTGCAGACCTTAAAGAATTTCAATGTTAGAGGCTAGTGAGGGGATTTTGGCATAACTTAGGTAGGAGTCTAGGGGCATATTTTGTGAACAGCTAGAAGTCTTACAGAACAGTACTTAAGATGCATGGAGGGACATTTGAGAAGATGAGCCTGTAAAAACGGTTTATGACTCTGTAGCAGACATTATACAAGAAAGCAAAAGAATTTGTTTTTAATTATGTAAAACAAAATTTTTGCTAATCCTGAAGGGTTTTAGGCAAAGAATAACAAGGCTTTAAAAGTGCATAACTCAGGTTCAACAAATTAAAATGTTTTATGAGCTAAAAAGGATTAAGAGTTGAGTATTAGATATGAATGCAATGTTTTCTGGAGCATGGGGACCTCAAACTAGCTGAATTTATCTGCGTGCTGTGATATCTCTGATACTTGGTGGAGGCAGGGGGCCAGGTGTGAGGCAGGGAGGTGTTGGCCCAGTGCTGCCAAATCTTACAGGTGCTACTCGGTAAGGCTATACATACTTGCAGATAATAACCTTTAGAAAACATAAAAACATGGTAATAATAAACATGCCACATATTAGATAGACAAAAATAAGGCAATCAGCTGTCCTTTTCATCTACTGGTAAAACAGGAATGTTGTTATGTGCTGTGAAGTCAGAAATGACTCGCAGCTGACCCTCCAGCAGGTTGTCAGAGGTTATACATCACAGTCAGTAGATTAGGAGATGTATTGCACTGGTAAATCTGCTGGCAGAAATATCTCCAAATTACTGAGTAGCAATGACATCAGTTTGAAGACTAAGGTGCACCTGATTCAGGCTGCGGTCTTTTTAATCTTCAAAACTTGCTATGCATCTGAGAGCTGGAAAATGAATAAGAATGACAGAAGAAGAATTGATGCCTTTGAATTGTGGTGGTGAAGAAGAGCAATGAATATCCCATGGAGTGCCCACAAAACCCCAGAGATATCTTGGAAAAAAGTGCTGTCAGAATACTCCTTAGAGACACGAATGATGAAACCTTGTCTCACATTATTTTGGGCATATTTCTATGAGGGGCTATTCCTTGGAGAGAGATACCATGCTTGAAAAAGTAGAGGGTCGGCAAAAGAGATGGACTGACACAGTGACTGCAGCCATGGGTTAAGTGTGTCAGAGATGAGGACAGCATAGAATAGGACAGGGTTCAGCTATGTTGTTCATGTTGCTATGAGTTGTAATCGACTTGATGGCACCTCACAACAAATCATACAGAAGAAGATTACCCATCTTTCTCCCTTGGAGCAGCTGATAAATTTGAACCACATGCCTTTGGGTTAGCAGTCCAACTCCTTACCACTAAGCCAGACTGAGCAACACCATGAGAATGCTTCTGATACCATTATTGGGTTGTTTACATAAATGTAATAAATAAACAGCTGTCTCAAGTCAAATGAGATGCTCTACCTCTAAGTAGTTGCTGTGTGCTGTGACTGCTACTGAGAGTGTTAGTCTACAGCGGACTGCTTCATCCTGTAAAGCTCTCGATTGCTTCCTAGGAGCCTATAATATAAAGACTGCTGTCAATTGCCATCAAGTTGGTGTGAATCATGGTAGCTCCAAATCATGTAGAGAGTACAAGTGCTCCATAGCATTTTTTAAGGTTATCACCTCTTGCAGGAGACTATCCCCTGAGAAACCTCTGCATGGGTTCAAACTACCAACCTTTTGACTAGTAGTCAAGTGTTTAAATATTTGTGCCAATCAGGGACTAACAGTATAAAGCATACTTGTATGTTTAACACGTCTGGGTATCAAATGAAAAAGAACTGAGCTACATGGTATTCTACTGGGAGATGGAAGAAGTGGAAAAAGCAGAGTGAGTTTAAGGGTGGTAGTTCTCAAGCTTCAAGCTGGGCTAGTATTTTCTGGAGGGCTTTTTAAGCACAAATTGTGGATCAACCTCTGAATTTCTGATTCTGGAGGTGGTCAATTTTGCATTTTTAAAATTCCTGTGATGTTAATGCTGATGGTCTGGTTTCGATTAAAATTATATTTACAAAAGCAGTATAGCTAAACAATGGTTTGTCACATTCTTTGGCATCCAACTTTTAATCTCCATCTAGGCTTACTCTTGCTTTTCTTTCAATTAATTCTGGGATTCCTTTTTCTTGTTTGTTTGTTTGTTTGTTTGTTTTAATGAGTACATTCTTGTGACCTGGTCAGTAGGGAGGTGTACTGCAACCCAAAGGCAGACAGTTTGAATCCACCAATTATTCCAAGGGAGAAAGATGGGCAGTCCCCTTCAGGGTGACTTACAGCATCTGAATACATGCTTGCTAGAGAGTCTGCTGAGAATCAGTTCTGACTTGACGGCAATGCATTTGAGTACGTGGCTACCTTTGACAACAAGACCCTTAGTAGGTATTTTTTCTTGTTGTTCGTCACTATTAATCAAATATTTTTAGAAACACAAATCAAGTATTTTTTCCCACAATTAGTACCATATGCCTTTATACAGTTAACATCCCATCATCACCTAGCACGGATAATGAAGTAGGTATTTAGTTATGATGTGCCTCTATTTTGTAGGAGAAAACAAAAAGGCAGGCTTTACCTGGGTCTAAATTCTTCTCAGTTGTTGGCATCTGTGATACTTCTGAGACAACTGTGTCATTAGTCTCAAGTTGATCCAAGTGGCCAGTCTCTTCAAGAACTTGCTCATTAAGATCTTCTATGTTCTGTGGTGGTAAGTGATCTTCATCTGAAAGTTGTATCTCTAGAAAGAGGGATTCATAGCACTAGCAAAGTTTGATGACATTGCCCATCAACCTCATACAACTTCAAGAGGCATCTCAACCTGTCCTCCACACTACCAGCATCCCCCGATGTAAGGGAAGTGTGCATAAATGGTCTGATTGTGTTAAGTGAATAGTCTCAATTTTTTAAATCTTATTTCAAATATTATTCCACATAACAAAATTCACAGATGTACCTTTAGTCCATACAGTTCATAAATAAGTATATTATGGTACAGATTTGAATAATTTTATTTTCTTTGGCAAACTAATACATACCTGTGTTGTAGTGGGTCTGCTACAAAAAATTTAGTTTCCCTAGTCTTTTATCCAATCCAGCCACCTCAGCTTTGCCTGTCGTACAAATGCAACAGCCAACCTACATCAGCAACAGCTTCATGAACCATCTCTTCCTCATGCAAAGATGGCCTATCTGTTTTGGTTTTTTTTTTTAAGTGTTTAATCAGATTTTAATCTCGACAGTAAACCCCATTTGGCCATGATATGTAGTTATTTTTTTTTTACAGAGATTTTGGGTTTTCATTCATTCATTGTTGCACTGTTTTCTCCACCCTCCTCCCCAGTTCGTCTTCTTCCCCCCCCCCCAATGTCTGTTTTAATTGTCCAATTGCCACAGTGCCTATCTGTTAATCCACAAGAAGAGTAACCAGCCTCACTATTAGATTGGGCAGATTCAGTAGACGAAAGGGAGAAATCTCATCACCGTGAAAAAGAAGAAAAGAAAAAAAAGCAGAGCGTACAGTCCACGTCCTTCCGGGACAGGGATGCCCGTACTAGGGGTTGAATTCCGAGGTGGTCTCTGGACTGAGGGATTGTATCTTGTAACTGAAAAGCTGTCAAGACTAAGGGATTATATTTGCTGTTAACTGAGAAGTTTTCTAAACTGAGGGATTGTATTTGTTGTTAACCTAAAATATAGCCTGTTAATGTCCCTAATAAACCTCATAACCATAAGTATGGTTCTGAGAAGTCTGTGTGGTCACTGTGATAGATTTCTACCCAGTAAGTAGGTCCAGGAGCAGGAGAGGCCATGCTTGACTTGATGGGAATTAGTGTGGTGGTATGAATGCTTTTGACGGGGGCACTTCTCCTTTGTGGAGTTAGCAAAGGTCAGATGCTGCCTTCCTTGCATTGCCCTTGCTCTAATTACAATGCTACCCATGTAGCATTGGATAAATGTACAAAAGATTAATTCCAATCGTGAAAAGAAATACAGAATATTCATTCTACATAAGAATAACATAAACTCTTTTATACAAAAGATATGTACTCACAGAGATGCTCTAGAGAGAGATCCTACACACAAAAACAGCTTGCTGAAAAGTCTTTCAAATATTGTGAACATAAAACTTCCTTCCCTACAAATCTCCAGGCATAGCCTAGCCAAGGCTCCCTAGTTGAGCTATGCGAGCATCAAGTTGATTGCCATTCAGAGCAACCCCATGGGACAGAGTAGAACTTGTAGGTCTTGTCTCTTGTGGAGTCACTGACAGGATCAAATTGCCTACCTTTGAATTTGAAGCCAAACCTTAACCATTGCAACACCAACACTCCATAAAGGAGCATCAAAGTAAAGACACAATTCTTTGCAATCTCCTATTATACCCTGAAAATTCCTCTGAATGTTGTACTCTAATACAAAATAAATTAGCTTTGAATAAATGCAAATGTGCTCTCCTCCCAGATTTTCAGGAAAAATTGGAAGATATATTTACTCCACCACACACGGTCAGTTCAAACACGCCAATTTGAAAAACACAGATACGGGAAACATGATGGAATCAACAATCAGAATGATTATTTTATGATACCAACTCAGAGTCAATTCAAGAAATACTTATCAAATGCGTTTTAAGTGTCAAATGCTATGGTGAAAGGGTCCATCACACTGACAATTCTTTATCATTATTATTAATTTTAATGAACATTTACAGAGATTTTGGATTTCCATTAATTCATTGTTGTACTTTTCTCCCTGCCCACACCTCCCAACCCCAGTTTGCTCCTCTCTTTGAAAAGCAAAAGAAGAACTCCTTCATTGGTATACAATCTCCCCACCCCCACCCCAGAGTACACTCCATTCTGCAACCTTCATTCCAGACTCTTATGATAACCATAATACCCTATAATATATTGCTTTTAAACGATTCTTTCCCTCATCCATTTCAATGCAGTATACATAATTTATCCAGTTTTTCTCATTCATACCCCAGCCCTGATGACACTGACAATTCTTAAAGAATGCTCAGGCACTGGAGAACTCCCAAGGAACAGAAAAGAACATGGCAACCATATGCACACCCATGTTTGTCTCGGCTTTGTTCACAATAGCAAGGAGTTGCAAACAACCTAAGTGCCCATCAACAAACGAATGGATAGAGAAGCTGTGGCATATTCACACAATGGAATACTATGCTGCATTGAAAAACAAGGAACTCGTGCAATATTATTCAAAATGGCTGAACCTGGAGGACATTATGCTGAGTGAAGTATCTCAGTCACAAAAGAACAAATACTGCACGGTGTCTCTGTTGTAAAAAAGGGCTGACCTTGGGGATGGGGGGGGGGAGACTGAGAAAGATGGATTCAATAATATATACTTCATTGAAACAGATGAGGAAGAAAACTGTTTAAGAGGGATTTGTTATTAGGTATTTTTGTCATGACAGGAGTCCAGAGCGAAGGCTGTATGGTGGAGTGGATCTGGGGGGAGGGATTATAAAACAAATACTTTTTCTTTTCATTTTCCAAGAGGGTAGTGTACTAGGGCGGAGGGTTGGAAGGGGAGAAAAGTGCAACAATGAATGAATGGGGGGGAGATAAGTTGAGAGGAAAAGGGGAATTCAAACAAGGATTTATTTAAACACTATACCAGTCAATCTGGTCTAGAGAGTAGTTATTTAATGATTAAGAAACTGTTTTCAATACAGCCCTTCCATCAGCTTACATGAGATCTGTACTTTGCTCACACAGACTTTACTCTGTGCCACATTTCTGTTTGTATCTTTCTCTTTTAGCTTTTTGGAAACATTCGCTTTAAAGATGAGAGCCAGTCTCAACAGTTTTAAGGGAACTAAGGCAAGAAATTTCTATCCATGCTCCAGGTTAAGAGCAAAAAGACAGGAACAGACATGTGGACTTCATTCTATTTTCTCTCTCATCTAGTTACTTTATAAATTGTGAAGAGAGCTGTATAAATAAAATTATTTTATCACTGATCCTACCAAGTGCTCTCACCCATTTTCTGAAGTCCATGTCTATAAAGGTAAAGGCAAGTACCTTACCTTCGATAGGTCCTTCCCAGCTTTCCTCAGGAGGCTGTGTCACTGCCACTGGTCTTGTCTCCTCTGATGTGAAATGCTTGTATCTGACAAAATAGATCAGGTCTTGAACATCATCCAACACTGCAGCCTCTTCAAATATGTCATTTTCCTTTATTTCCAGATTTTTATTTTCAGCCATACGCGTATCAATCATTTTTTCTGCTGTGCTCAGGATGTGTGACTCGGAGGCACGGAAGACCTTATCTAGGACTTTATCAACATTATAAGGCAGGCTCTCCTGTTGGGCCGACTTCAGCCTTAATGACATTTCTTGGAACATGGCTTCCAGCTGATGGATATCGAAGTACTTTTGGAACCGTTGCAAAGACTGTTCTGCTTTAAAAAAGCTCCTTATTATAGGCAAGTCTTTCTCACTGTCAATATGTTCTGGCTTCACAGTTGTATGTGCAGCCCAGTGGTCAACGTGATCTTCCAGCTCTTCAGAAGCAGCCCACTGGACTTCTGGGTCCATGAATTTTCGTACATCATCGTGGTCCTCTTTAAGGAATTCTCCCTCAGGCTTCTCTTCAGGCCTTGATGTCTTTATATGCTCCGCAGGGGCGTCATCTTTATGGTAATCAGAATCTTTATTTGGAAGCACTTCACCTAACTCTGGAGTGTGATTTTTTTCAGGAGAATGTGTGTGTGGAGAGTCACTTACTTCAGATAATCGGTGTATTTTCTTAGCTACAGAAGGGCTTCCTTCTTTTTCCACTTCCATGTTTGCTGGTTTCTTGAATTGTGTAACTACCTCTTTGTCCACAGTTTTCGGGGTTTTTTCAGTCTCCAAAAGCATACTTGTTTCGATTTTGTTTCTCCCAATATCTGGATCAGGATTAACAGTCTCTAACGTAACTCTCTCAAGGGCTCGCAGATTAGCATCTAACATCCTGTCCTGAATCCCAGTGCCTTTTTCTTGAATCCCAGTGCCTTTTTCTTTAGACTGTTTTGCACTTAAAGCATTTTCATCTTCTAGCAGTTCTTTTGAGTTGTAGTCATCGTCATCTGCTTCAGCTTCTTCCGTGTGTGAACCTGGTGACTGTGTGCTATCAGCCCAGTCTCTTTCTCCCACTTCCTGTGTGCCCTGCCCTGCCTTGTGGTGGACAATCTTTTTGTCTGAGGTGTCCTTTTGGACTGCCTCTTCAGACAGCCCTGTGTCCTCATTCATGTGCTTATTTACTGCAGGAGCCACATCCTTTTCTTGTTGCCAAGAAAGATTTTTTCCCTGAACAGGAACTTCTTTTTCCAATTCTGTCGGCAAAGTGACTTCATCAGGAGAGGAGAATCTAAGCTGGTTTGGGGTTTTATGAGTGAGTTTCTCTTTAAGTGCTTCACCCTGATGCTCCTCTGAAAGTTTGTTTGGTTCTGGTCCGCTTACCAAAATATCCACTTCCTGTACACTGTCTTCGGATGCATTGTGCTGATTATCTCCTGAAAGTGGTGCAATATACCTGGATTCCTCTTTCATTTTCTCTTCATGAATCTGTTTTTCTGCAGTTTTATGCGTAGACTGACTGTCCGGACCAGGTTCTAAACTGTGTTCATCAGGCTTTTCTTCATGGACCTCTTTTAAGATATGAATAGCTGCTTCTTCTTGGTCATTTTCTTGGTTATCAAAAGGTGATTTTAATGGGCCTCTACCTTTCACAGCAGCTAGCAGGGACTTAAGATTGTTATTATGTGTAGTTCCATGGACAATTGTCTCTTCTTGCTTCATCTCCTCTGATTCTGTCTCATCTTGTTCCAGGCTTCTCTTAGGTTCCTGAACTAACTTGCCTTTCCCTTCAATGTCAAGTTCAGTGGTCATTTTGGGGTCTTTATCATCATTTGTTTTAGTGATTTCTACAATCAAAATATTATCTTCTGTATTTTCAGGGTCCAAGGAATCCCCAGCTGATTGCTGTTCTCCCCATTTCGTGTCTGGAATTACCAGACTCCTGGCATTTTCTTCCACTTGTTCCTTTGAATTGGAATTCTCTAAACCCACCATTCCTGTCTTTTCTTCACGTCCCATGACAACAAAGGGAGTATCCTCCAAAGTACCTCGTGTATTTTTGCCATCATCTTGGATGCCAGGAGACTGAGCTGTTTCTGTCACAGTTTCTCCATTTGACTTCTGTTCTTGATCTGTAGGGTATTTCTCAGCTCTGTATTGCTCAGGTGTTTGCACATCTTCTTCACCTGAAAAGGTTAGTAACGGAAGCTCATCAAAGTCTTCTTTATCCTCCTCTTCCTCTTTCCCAACTGTGTAAAACTCACCATCCAATTCCTCATCAAGATCATCTTCCAATGATGTAACAAGTCTGGTTGTCTCGTCATCTGATACAAGTGCATCAGCAGTTGAACCAAATTTGGTTTTCAAGTCGAGGGTCATCTCTTTTTTCAAAAGTTTATAAGCATCAACCTTCCCCTGCTCATCTTGCGAGCTATTGCTGGTTTTGTTGTTTTCACTTTCTGGCCCTTTTAACTTCTCGTGTAGTAGTTCTCCGAAAGGGTCAAATGAAGCATGCTCTCCCTGAGCATTAACTGTTTGACCACTTGCATGAGGGTGATTCTTTGGAACTTCTGGATGCTCGGTGCTGTCAGAGAATAAACTTTCCTTTTCATCTAAGTTGGAATCTTTGGGTTCAGAGTCATGGTCACTTTCATCAGACTCTTCGGCAGGTTTTTCCATGTGCTGAGAATGTTTTTCTACTGTCCTTTCAAAATCTCCAGTTGCAGAATTATATATTTCCCAGGATCTCAAAAGTTCTTTTATATTATAATTATCAAAATCATCTTTTCCTCCATCAAAACAAACAAAATCTGTCTCCTGAAATGAAAAGAAAAATACCAGTGTTACTAACCGACTGTCCTAGACCAAACTCTTACCCAGGCTAAAGACGGGGACAATCTCAAATTCCTATTAGTCTTTCCCAGGGCTTTTGTGCCCACCATAAGTGATGACTCCTCCTGGGCAGTGAGAATATCAGAAGCTGGAACCCACTTTTTCCTGGCTTCCTGCTGCCATTCCTCTACCTGAGGAGTATCCTTGGCTTTCCAGGGTGGTAAGCTAGTTGAGCCCGACCCTTGATTTTCTTTGACATCTGTCTAGCAGCAAGAGTGAACACAAATCCTGTCCTTCATGCTGTCAGTTTCATAGGAAATGACCTCCTTCAGTGAGGCCCACAGTTAGCTAGCTCTGTCCATGGCTGTGTAAGTCATCCCATTATAGACTGCAATGTCAGAAAGTCCCCCCAATTGCTGTACAACTAGGTCATATTTTCCAAAAATCTTTATCAGTTAATAATGATGACATTTCGGACTCCAATTACCTGACATCTGGGTCTCCCCATTTGTTCTAAAGGCAGTTCGGTAAGCAGAGTATCATTCATTGGGAACCCCAAGCCCCAATATTTATGCCTGATGTTCTGTCACAACCATCTGTCTAGGAGAAGATGGAAGACCATCAGTTATTCTACCACTGTGCCCTCTAACCTCTACTTGGTTCACCCAGCTGCCAAGTTCCAAGTCTACAATAATGTCCAGTTCACAATTTCCCGAGACTGAGAAAAATAAACTAAAAAAGTACCTTACTGAATAAGAACATCAGGCACAGGAAAGTGGAGGCTCAGGGTAAGAAACAAAGACCCTTAATGAAATGGATTGATGGTGACTAATGGGTTTATGCTGAGGACTTATGATGCATTTATAATGAGGATTTTGGAAGCAGGAGTGGCATCCACTTCCTAAACAACATGCCTCTGGAAACTCTATGAACTTGGAGAAACGATAGTCATTGAAAGGCTTCAGGTCTTTTGTTCATAGGGTCACTACAAGTTGTGCTCAACTCGATGGCAATCAACAACAATAATGAGGATGACACAGGATACGACAGGGTTCAGACCTGTAGTTCACAGGGTTGCTATGAGTCATATTTGATTATATGGTACCTAACAAGAACAACAATAATGAGTATAAACATAGTGGAGATTTATTCTGAGAATGGAGCAGAATTTGACAGGGTTTCAAGCTATTGTACAAACAGTCACAAAAAGCAAAGTATCTAAGTACATGCAAGTGAAAATGTGAAAGATTTAAAGGAAAACTAAGTGTCTCGAGGGGGCTTCCTTGCTTAATTATTGCCAAAAGAACAAGATTCAGCAATAGAGGGATCCCAATATAATCTAGGGTTCTTAGAAATTGCTGAGTTCTCTATCAGGCCCGTGAGGCAAAGTTAAACCCTAACAAAAATAACTTTCTCTTAACTGTTGTCTCACAGGATTTTGGGGAGCTCTCCCCAATAAAGGGATGAATTCCCCAGCCCTTAATAGTTAAGGAACATGCCATGAGAGGTAGAATTCCAAACAGATGAGGTTTCTGTGACGGACGACCTGCAATCTTCCTGGGCAGTCTCTTCATGAGGAGTGAGGTCAAATGGGCAATGAGCGGATTTTATCATACTCGAGACTATCATGGAAAAATGTAAAGATTAGCAACAGCTGTGAAGCTTCAGTCATTCTACCAATCTCATCTAAGATTTGGTTAGGCTAATAGCTTGCAACCTGCAGAGCAGCTCCAAGCAAAGAGCTCCTCAAAGATTTCTGAACAAAGGTGAAGTAACCATTATAATAAATTTTAAAATTTCCAGGAAATAATTAGTTGGAATGATCCCAGAAAACACAAAACACTGTTAGTTACTAAGCCACTTAAAGTCTCTGTACCATAGATGATTTTGTAGATTTGAGATTAGAATCCCCTTAAGTCAATCGAGTCAATAATAAGTTTGCATATTAGCCTATTACATAGTTAGAGGTATATATCATTTACATCCATGATACATTCTGTGAAATAGGACATTATGTGATTTGAATGTGCAAACGGTATATTAAAACCACATGGGAACCCAAGACCAGCTGTCCTCATTGCTACTGCTCCCACTGCTACTGCTGCCACTGCCACCAGCTGGAGCAGCTGATGGAGGTCAAGAGAAAAATGGTGGGTGAGAGGGCTGAGATGAGAGTATAGCAAGAGAAAGGGATTTAAGAGGGAACATGGAACCCCAGTCTCTCTCTTTCACTGTTCTGCTTACATGCCACACAAAACCTGTGAGCTTGCATACAGAACCACACCCTCTGTCTCACCTGCCTATATCCTACTCACAGTCTAGTGCTGCCAGCGTCTGGGCTTGAAGTCTTTAAAACCATCAGTGGGAAAGAATAAACCAAAGGAGGGCCTTTGGATGTAAACCTTACATGTGTGACTGGGAATTACCCAAACTGAGCTTAAGCAACTGGCTCAAATGCTACTGGCTTTCCTTGGTCCACACCATCCCAAGCAGGTTCTCACAGATAAGTGGGCCTCAGCCTTACCTGGCCCAGTAGAGTGGCAACAGGGGGGGCAAGATAAACCCAAGTGCTCACCTGAGGCATCCAGGAAGTTTTACAACATCCAACTCACATATCATCCTATTTCAGAGACCAGACCGTGCATATTAAGCAGTATATACATGCACTGAAAAATGCCTAATGTTATTCAATGAACAGTTTTCAAATTTGGATATTTCTCCTTCTGCTTACAAATTGGGATACTTCTCTTTTGCTTACAAAAAGAACTGATTTACCTCTTCTTAAACTTAATAACCAGGAACAAAGATATTGATTCTTAATTTTTCACGTGTAACGCAGCAAAGAAAAGACTTGTAGAAACTGATTATGATTACGGTGTCTCAATGTTTTTCAAAAGTTTGTTTCCTACTTTCTTGCATTCCTTTGTTTCTTAAGGTAGGTTCATACCATATTAAAATCTGATGCACAACTATTAAAATATTTTTATTATTTTCCTAAACAAAAAAATGCAGAAAATTCAGACTTTCAAAAATAAGTTAAAATGAATTTAACTTATGAATTTATAAACCGATTCATAATTGAGAACAAAAGCAAAAAATGCATGACTTACATCTGTTGGAAGTTGTAACTCTTCTTTAGTATATTCATGAACTACTTGGATTAAATCTCTTGGGAAATACCCAAAAATACGCCCAACCTATATGAGAGAATTAGCAAAAGGGGAAAATATCAATAAAAATCATGAGAAACACAAATGAGAAACTTTTTAGTAGTAAGGGTATAACTTATAGATATAACTTAGAAAACCAGCTATTGCTTTTATCATTTCATTGAAACTATTATTCCAATATAATGAAGCCTATCTTTCTAAAAACATTGATGTTTTCTTATAATATTCGACTTTTTGTAAACAGAACCCCTGCCAGAGAGTTAATGCTGAATAAGGTGATCTTCTATTAGGGTTTCCAAGATTATAAACATTTGTGCAAAGAAGTTGTTTCATCTTCCTCACTTGACACGGCTAATGGATTAGAACCAGCAACTTCGTGAGAGTAGTCTCAGTTTCTTTAAAAACTGAAAAGCTGCACAACATTTTCAGTAAGCCAGAGCTCTTTCAATTCTAAACACAATCGTGAAGCATTACTTTTGAAGTAGATAAAGAATTTGTATCAGAGAACTATAGTGGCCTAACACTGGTAAAAAGCTACAGTGCAGTCCCAAAGATATTTTCTAATATTGTTTAGTTCAAACTAAAGCTAAAGAAGATTAAATCAAATCTACAGGAACTAAAATTTGACCTTGAGTCTATCCTGCCTAAATTTCAAAATCATCTCAGGAACAGGTTTGAGGCTTTGAACACTATTGAGCAAAGACCAGACGAGCTGTGAGAAGATATCAAGAATATTATCCAAGAAGAATGCAAAAGGTCAGAACAAAGACAGAGGAAGAAGAGACCAAGAGCTGGATGCCAGAAGAGACTGAATATAGCATTAAAATGCCAACAAGCCAAAGCAAAGGGAAGAAATCAAAAAGTTAAGGAACTGAACAGAGGATTTCAAAGGGCAGTGCAGGAAGACAAAGCAAAGAATTAGAATGAAATGTTGCAAAGACTCAGAAAATCAAAAGGGACAAACTCATATGACATTTCTCAAGCTGAAGGAACTGAAGAGCAAATTCAAGCCTCGAGTGCAATACTTAAGGATGCTTTGGACAGAATAGTAAATGATTCAGAAAGCATTAGAAGAATATAGAAGGCATATACAGAGCCACTGTACCAGAAAGAATTGGCGGGCACAGAAGAATTTAATGAAACAATAAACAATCAAGAGCCTGTGGTGATGAAGGAGGAAGTTTAAGCTTCTCTGAAGGAACTGGTAAAAAACAAGACCCCAGGAATTGATGGCATACCACTGACATGTTTCAACAAACTGATGCTGCCCCTGATGTGCTCGCCAGGTTGTGCCAAGAAATCTGGAGGACAACCACCTGGCCAACTGACTGGAAAGAGATCCATACTTGTTCTCATTCCTAAAAAAGGTGACCAGACAGAGTGAAGAAATTATCAAACAATATTGCTACTATCACATGCAAGCAAGATCTTGCTGAAAATTATCCAAAAACTACTGGAACGACACATCAACAGAAAACTGCCAGATGTGCAGGCTATGTTTACAAGAGGTCGTGGTAGTAGAGATATTATAGTTAATATATTAGACGGATCTTGCCTGAAAGCAGAGAGAACCAGAAGAATGTCTGTGTTTCAGTGACTATACAAAGACATTTGGTTGTATGAATCACAAACTGTGACTAACTCTGAGATGAATGGGAATTCCAGAGCACTTGACTGTGCATATGCAAAACCTGTACTTGGATCAGGAGGCAGTCGTCAAAACAGAGCAAGAAAACACTGCATGATTTAAATCGGGAAAAGGTGTACATCAGGGATGTGTCCTACCTCCATCATCTGGAAGGCTGGGCTTTATGAGGAAGAATGTGGCATCAGGATCAGAGGTAAACTCATCATTAATCTGCATTATGCAGATAACACAACCCTGTTTGCCAAAACTGAGGAGCATCTGAGGCATTTGCTACAGAACGTCAAGGACTGAAGCCTTAAATATGGATTGAAGTTCAACATCAAGAAAACAATGATTCTCACCACTGGGCCAAGTAGCAGCATCATGATATGGTGAAGAGGTTAAGATTGTTAACAGCTAAAAAAAAAAAAGATTGTTAACAGCTTCAGTTTGCTTGGCTCCACAATCAACACTCTTGGTACCAGCAGCCAGGAAATTAAAAGACAAATTGCACTGACAAAGTCTGCTGTTAAGAACGTCTCCAGAGTACTGAAGAGAAACAATATCAGTCTGGAGACTAAAGTGTGCCTGATCTAGGCCATGGTCTTTTCAATTAATTGTTATGCATCTAAAAGCTGGACAATGATTAAGGATGACAGAAAAAGAAATGACATCTCTGAGCTGTAGTGCTGGAAAAGAGTACTGAATATACCATCAACTACTCGGAAAACAAATAGGTTCAATCTTGAGAGGGTGAAACCAGGCTGCTTCTTGTTGGCAAGGATTCTGCAGCTTCGTCTGACATACTTTGGGCATGTTTCAAGGAGACCAGTCTTTGGAAAAGGATATAATAGTTGGAAGGGTGGAGGGACACCGAAAAAGAGGAAGACCTGGGATGAGATGGATTAACTCAGTGACTGGGATAATAGTGGTAGGTGTGTCAAGTTAGAGTTCAGAGCTGTTGCACACAGGGTCACTAGGAGTCATAAGCAACTTGACAGCACATAATAACAACTTTGTTTAGTTAATATTATGCAAATTTAAATTGGCTAGAGCTATAATTCCAAACAACTTCTAGCAAAAATTTATCTGTAAATTTCATAAAATTGTTCATAAGTACTTGCAAATCTTTTTTAAACCAGTAAACAGCCTTGAAAATGAATATGTAAAAAGAAAAAAAAATCTTTGCATTTTATGGCCATTACAACAAAAGGCAAATATTTATTTTTATTATTTGCTGTACTGTTGTTACTGTTGCAACGTGCTGTCAAGTCAGCTGCAACTCATAGCGACCTTATGAACAATAGCTCTGAACTTTCCCCTGTTCTGAGCCAACCTCACCATCTCCAACAAACCTGACCCACTGCCACAGTCACTAGCTTCTTCAAAAACTACACATGCAGCAATTCCGAAGAAAAAGAAAATTTCATGCTAATTCACAACAGTCTACACACTAAGCTTCCATTTCACACAAATTAAAACTTCTATATAAAATAATCGTATTCACCTTAAGCACTAACAATGAAAGTATGAAAAGTGTGTCCCCACTGGAATGTGCATTGTCTTTTACAAGCTACTATTTGAAAGATTGCACTCTGGTGGTTAAGGAGTTACACTACCAGTAAGGCATTCAAATCCACCAGCTGTTACATATAGAAAAATGGGATATGTCCTCCCTTGTGATTTAAAGTCTCTGAAAACCCTCTGCTGGGTCAGCTCTGAGACCGATGACCAGCAATGAGAGTATTTGGAAGAGTAGGACTTCTTTCCAATCATTAAAGGAGATGAATAGCCAAATACACAAAGAGCAAAAAAAGCCCACCTTACCACTATTTGTAAAATATCCTCCTGATTGCTTTTGTTATACTGGGCTACAATCTGAAAACCAATACTAGGAAGTAAATACTGTCATGAAAATGAGATAAGGCAGGGAACTTAAAAGATGCCATATTGGTAAGTACAATCTGAAATTCTAAGAAAGCAAAAAAAGGCTTAAGACACAGAAACAATAATTTTGAAAAGTGACAGCAACATTAATTTCCTAAATTCTAAGGCTCAAGAAATGAGCAATAAAACTAAAAAAGAGCTGTTTTTCCTAGTGAGGAAAATTTTATTGATGAGAATCTTGAGAAGGGAAAGAAATCTGATACCTGGAAAAAGAAAATATATTTATCTTTGTTTAATCTTTTTCCATTGAGACAAAGCTCCCTATTTATAAACTGGGTGGTATCTCATTTCTTAGAATTTCACAAGGAAAAGTAGAATCATGGGCACTCATGACTGGAAATTATTGTTATAGCCAACTATCCAATGCTTGATTTTGCTCCTATATATAACCTCTCCAAACTACTAAAGAGCAATGATATCAGTCTGGAGACTAAGGTGTGCCTAATCTAGGTCATTGTCTTTGCAATTTCTTGCTATGCATCAGAAAGCTGGAAAATGACTCAGGATGATAGAAAGAGAATCGATGCCTTGAACTGTGGTGCTGGAGAAGAGTACTGAATATACCATGAATTGTTAGAACAAAAAAGTTCATCCTAGAGAGGGTGAAAGCAAGCTTCTCCTTAGAGGCAAGAATTCTGAAGCTTCATCTGACATACTTTGGACATGTTGTAAGGCGAGACCAGTCCTTGGACAGGGACGTCATGCTTGGGAGGGTGAAAGGACAGCACGAGAGAGGAAGATCCTTAATGAGATGGATTGAGTAAGTGACTGGCGTAATGGGGGTAATGTGTCAGAAACAATAAGATCGGCACAGTATAGAGCAGGGTTTAGGGCTCTTGTACATAGGATCATTCATTAAGAGTCACAGGCAACTCAATGGCACATAACAATAACAACAACATATCATCCTTGCCAATCAACTGTTGATAGGATATGAAAAAAGGATAACATTGCTTCAGGAGAAAAATATTACACCCTCTACGAGGTGGATTGATTCAGTGACTGGTATAATTGGGATGGGAGTGTCAGAGACAGTGCCAGTGGCACAGGACAGAGCAGAGTTTAGGGCTGTTGTACATAGGGTCGCTATGAGTCGCAAACGACTCGACGGCACATAACAACAACAACAACAACAACCGTCAAGATAAATATAAACAAATTTCCTTGCGCTATAAGACATGGCCCCTCCCATTCCAGTGCACTTAATAACTTTATAGGAAGTTAAAAGCCTTTGAGTAACACAGAAGTCTTGTGATTGGTCACTTACTGAAAGGTGGTACTTTGAAATCACCTAATGGTATCAGAAAAGAAAAGTCTGTCTTTCTGCTCCCCTAACAATTATTGCCAAGAAAATCCTATGAAGCCCTTTTACTCCATAACACAAAGGGTCCTAAGGAGTTGGAATTCATTCGATGTTCTTGTCACGTGCTGTCATGGAGACTATGACTCATGTTGTTGTTGTTATGTGCCGTCGAGTCGCTTGCGACGCATAGTGACCCTACGTACAACAGCCCTAAACTCTGCTCTGTCCTGTGCCAATCGCACTGTTTCTGACACTCCCATCCTGATTATACCACTCACTGAATCAATCCACCTCATAGAGGGCTTTCCACTCCTGTGCTGTCCCTCCACCCTCCCAAGCATGATGTCC
>NW_006399896.1:4806666-4820738 GCF_000299155.1 Elephantulus edwardii | reverse complement strand
GCAGCCTGAACTTCTTTCATCACCATAGGCTCTTGCTCATATGTTGTTTTATGAAATTCTTCTGTGTCTTCCAACAGCAACCCTATAAAAAACAAACCTTTCAATATGACTTTCATAGCCACCATTTGACTTTGCCATGTAGATGGCAGGAATATACTAATCGGGCATATTTGCCCATTCACAAGAGGATTGGCTAGTATCACCATTAAACTGAGCAACCAAGCAGCAGGTGAGACCTTCCCCACCAGCAAAGAAGAGACTGCCAGGAAAAGGGTAAGCAAGAGGGCCTACAGGACCAACAACCCTAGCAGCCACCGTAGAGAACCACAGACCTGACATAAGACAGAAAACCCGGGACCTGACATGAAACAGAGAACCAGGACCTGACGTGAGACAGAGAAACAGGGATATGACATCATACAGGACCTTGAGACTGTTACATGATTGGAACTGGAGCAAAGACCCTTGGTCCAAGTTTGTTGGACAACTGTGGTCAGAGGAGGGTGGCAAAATTCAAGGACTGAGAAATGTGTAACACTGGCCTAAAGCCGTAAGGCTCATGGCTGAGGTCCCTATGAGCCGAATTTGGAAGCTGTTCTAACGGAATTTTGTTATTAATCTGGATAAAAACCTTTTAACTTCCCCAATATGGTTCTTTGTGGTCTATGAGCTGGACCTAGCAAAGCAGTGAGATTGGTGTTGAGATGAGTAAAAAGAGGTAAGGGAGCAAGAAGGACATGTCTGACCTCATAGAAATCAGTTTTGTGCCACTGATGCTGTTGATGGGGACAGTTCCCCTTTGCGAAGTTGGTAAGGGTCAGACATGGCCATCCCCACAAGGTTCTTGCTCTTTCTACACTGACCCACTTTACACCACAGCTGCAGTCACTTGCTCCAGCCATCTGGTTGGGGGTCTTCCGCTCCTTTCCTCCATCTTTCCAAGCATTATGTCCCTTTCCAAGGAATAGCCTCTTCTAGTGGTTTAAAATACTTTTGCAAACTAACTGAAATGTAAAATAATAAAAATTCATTCCAGATGAACAATGTAAACAGAGTGCTACCTAGGCAACTGTATAAAGACAGTTCTCTAAGAAGGCAGAATGAGAGGACTCAAAGGCAGTTAAATATGGTCAGGAGCAGAAAGTATTTTGGTAGGAAAATGCATGTGGAGTTCATCTATCCAAATACTCAAAGATGGGGAAAGAAAAAAAAAAGAACCTGATAGGGAAAAATGTAGATTTGGTACAAGGAAAATAATTTCCAAGATGAAGGTTATCAAGAAATCTTGTTTAATAGTCTTAAAAGAAACAGAACAGGGGAGCTCTGGTGGCCTAGTGGCAAGAAGCTACAACTACAATCCCAGAGGTGCGTGGTTCGAATCCACCAGATGCTCTGCCGGGGAAGGAGGGGCAATCTCCTCCTGTACCAGTCAGATCTGATTTGACGGTACACGCACACAAAAAATAAAATAAAAAAAAAAAATTAAAAAAAAAAAAGAAACAGAACAGATCCTTCTTTGTGTTACAACTAGGATTCTTCCTAAAGGATTGTTATGCTTGACCACTTTAGTTTTTGAGATTCCTTCATAGTATCTAGTTGTTTTTAAGTGCTACTGTCAGAACCAACTTATAATTGACACTCCAGTTGGTTTTCAGAGGCAATAAATCACATAGAAGGAGATACCCATTGTTCTCCCATGGAGTAGCTAATGGATTCAAACCATGTACCTTTGGTTTGACATTATAGTTCCTTTCCAATAAGCCATGAGAACTCCCTAACACCAATAAAATGAGTATTTTTCCCATATGGAAATATCTCAAGCTTTATTTTCTGCTGTTCGTTTCTGCAGGGTTTCCTGGAGGGTAAAAATTTCAAACAGCTGAGCCTGGGTTTTTCTCTGATAAATCAAAAGATTTTAAGGACCTTATAAATGGGAATCTACTCTATTTCAATAAATAAATAATAACCCACCATGACATTCATAAAAAGGACAGGACAATAAACATAAATTTCTCTACTGGACCATTCTGAGTGATTTTCTTCAGTAAAAACATCAAAACACTGACTTGTGTGTCTAATCAGGGTATTCTTGAAATAGGGGCTATAAGGAACCCCCAACAGCAGGTACTGGAAAAGCAGAAAAGGAATGACCAGAAGTTGCTAAAAGCCAATATATAGGAAGTGTATCAAATATATATAGAATCACTCTAAATTTGATGCTTGAAACTTTCTTTTTACAAGTTTAAAACATATATTTAAAATACAATTTATAACACTTAACTCAGGAGCCTGCAGTGTGCTCTATTCCCGCAGAACAGGACTGCTGGGTGTCGATCATATAAAAAACCCAAAAGACTGGGTATCATGTGACCAGAAAACAGGAGCCTAGAAGTTTCATGAGTGTCTGCTTACCAGAAAGACTGCATGCAGCCTCCACTAACCCATGCTTGAGCAGAGCATCCTGGATGAGGCCGAGCAGGGTTTAGCTGGATTACACATGGAAGACTATAACATTATCTTGCACACAGATTACAAACGTAAATCTAATACTCGGTGAATCCTCCAGAGTAAGATCTCCTGCCTTTTGGAGCAATGCAATTAAGAATTTCAAGATTTTTCACCTTCCAACCTTTAATATGTATAGAACACCCACACCTAGAAAGACCTAGAACTTGCTGATGAAAAATAGTTAAGCGTCAATTCAATTCTATTTATGAAACCTTTGCTGAGTTCCACTTCTCTGCCAAGTCTGATGCCTTCTGGGGACAAACAGCTATCTTCTCTTTTTTTCAGCCTAGCCGACAAAACAGGCTAAGCTCCCCAAAACAGTTACTTAAAATGAAAATGTTAATAATTGTTGTTGAGTACTGTCAAGCAGGAACTGACTCACAGCTGACCTTCCAGTGGGTTGTCAGAGGCAGTAAATCACATGGGAGGAGACTGTGCATTTTACTCCCATGGAGCAGCTGGTGGATTTGAGCTGTGTACCTTTGGGCTGGCAGCACATTTCCTTATCACCAAGCCACCAGAGCTCTCTGTAATGTTAATTATTATGCTACAAAACAAAATGTGTATGTGATCAAATGAAACAGCAATTACAGCAGCAACAACAAGCCTACAATGATAAACAAGTCAATGGAAACAAAGAAAGTTATCAAATTTTTACTTACATTTCCAGCCCAAACTTCAGGTGATCTCCCTGCTAGTTTATAGTAGACATATACGTGATCCCCTTTTTTAAAATTCACGAAACGACAATCTGGGCCCGTGAAATCTTCTAGTGCTTCACCTCGGTACATTAGCACTGTGTATAAAAAGAAGAGAGCAAATGAACTGAAAATCCAAATGAAAAGAAACCAAAACCAAACTAAACCATCAGAATTACCAAACCAAATATCAGGATTCTACTTTTACAATCTACAATGATTTAGCAGGAAATATAAAAATCCATGATAAACAATCACGTTTCTCCAGTACTTTCCGGAATCACTTTCAATTCATATTCTCAAAGCATCTAAACTACCTTAGCAATTTACTGTTATGGGTCTCCCTGAGTGGTATGGACAATTAACAATGCTACCAAAAAGCTAAGAGTTCTAATCTCCCCCTAAAATCACCTAGAGTGCCTCAGAAGAAACACCCAGCAAACAACTTCCCAAAATTTCAACCCTTAAAAATACTGTGGAGAACAGTTCCACTCTGACACAAATGGGGTTGCCATGAGTAGGAGTTATTGTTATGAATCACAAGATGCCCTAGAGAGAGAAAAAAGGAACAATATTCCTCTTTCCCCCTGGGGATTGCAAGAAACAGCAAGTAATGTATTCACCCCCACACATGATGTTCAGGTGAAAATCTTGATTTCTTGACTAACCCTCTAATCCTTGTTCTCTCCTGTTTCATAATCATAAAAAGTATCATTTTGCAAATGGGTAAACAGACACTGGTTGGCTAAAACATGGCTACAAGTAAAATAGAGAGCTAGGAAGTATATACCCTGGAATCCACAAGGGGCCAATTAAAGTGAACTACCCATTAAAAGGCACTCCTGTTAAGTGCCTGAAACTGCTACCAAGTAGCAGTGAGCACTACCAATTTTATTTGCAGCTGAACTGTCCTGTCCTAATGTATCTGACTAAATTAGACCAAATCACATTATCAAAGAAATTCAACATTAAGAAAATTTTTAAACAAAAGGAAGAAATACTTTTATTTTTCTATAAATAATTTTTTAAAAAATCACACAAAGAAGAAACCAGGCAAAACTGGGAGAATAAGCCAAAAGATCTTCAATCTTAAAAAATTTACATCACACTTGATTTAGAAGTGTGTTATAAACACACTCTGATAGAAGTCCTACTTTTCCTTTATTTTGGCCAAATACGTTTTCAGATGTAAAGTATATCCATGTTGTTGTTATGTACCATCACATCACCCTTGACTCACAGCAACACTATGTATAATAACTCTGAACACTGCCCTATCTTGATACGCTTATCCCCAGTACCCAGTTACTGTGTCAATCCATCTCTCCCAGGGTCTTCCTCTCTTGTGCTGCCACCATTCTAAGCTTGATGTCCTTCTCCAAGGACTAGTACCTCCTGTCCATGTGCCCATATGCAGATCATTTGGGAGGCTGCGCTTTACAAGAAGGAATGCAGCATCAGAATTGGTGGAACACTCATCAACAACCGGTGCTATGCACATGACACCACCTTGCTTGCTGAAGCATAGGAGGACCTGAACTGCCTGCTGCATAAAGTCAAGGACTATAGTCTTCAATATGGATTGAAGTTCAAAATCAAGATGACACTTGGCACACTGGCAGCATCACCATAGATGAAGAAGAGATTGAAGTTAACAGTTTCAGCTTCCTGGACTCCATAATCTACACTCTTGGCAACAGCAGCCAGGAAATCAAAAGACAAATACCCTGGGAAAACCTGTGGTCAGGGACCTCTCTGGAGCACTAAGAAGCAAAGATGCCAGTCTAGAGTATAAGGTGTGCTGATTCCGGCGATGGTCTTTGCAATTACTTGCTATGCCTCAGAGAGCGGGACAATGACAAGGATTGACAGAAGAATAATTGATGCCTTTGAGTTTTAGTGCTGGAGTATTGAACATACTGTGAACTTCCAAGAGAACAAACAGGTCTGTCTTGGGGAGAGCAAAACAACGTTCTCCTTGGAGGCTAGAATTTTGAAGCTGTCTCACCTACTTGTCTGTCCCATGTCCAGGAGGGACTAGTCCTTGGAAAAGGATATCATGCTCGGAAAGGTGGAGGGAAAGCACATAAGAGGAAGACCCTGGAGAGATGGATTGACACAGTGACTAGAGTAATGGGGTAGGTGTGTCGAAGACAGACTGGCTCAGGGTAGGGCAGGATTCAGGGTTGTTGTACAGGTCGCTGTCACAGGTGACTTGACAACACATAACAATATCAGCAATTAAACACATGAAAATGTATTTGTAACACATTCATGATAAAATTCTTTTCTGCTGTGATTTTCTGTTGATGATAATGATGCTATGCACTTTCAGTGGTAGAAGGCATGCTGAAATGAAGGGAAAATATTTTTTGTGTGTGGTGGGTTAAAAATGGCTATTTGTTGTTTGTTTCTGTCATCTTAACTGGAGATGAAGGGAAAATAGTTTTGAGCTAAGTGGGTTTGTATACATGTGGGATATACAGTCCCAAGTAGACGCTGATAGGAGGTTTGGTAGATTGAAGACCATTTCTTCAGATTTGAAAAGTTATACAGGTGGTAGTGTGCCATATCAGTGAGACAGAAGCTTCCTGAGAAGTACCATCTAGTCATCTACAACTCAAAGTGACACTCTAAACAACAGATCAGAGCCTTGCCCCATGGTGTGTGCCATTCTCACAATCTAGGATATGCTCCAGAGCCCACTGTTACAGCCACCAGGTCAATCCTTCTTTCTCTGACACTGCTCCTTTCCCAGCATCATGTATTTCTCCAAGGACTAGCCTCTGCAGATTACATGTCCAAAATGTTTACCACCTTTGCCTCTAAGGACAGCCCTAGTTGCACTTCGTAGACTCATGTGTTCTTTCTGCAGTCCATCGAATGCTCAATATTCTTTCCCAATACAAAAGCATCAATTCTTCTATCATGCTTATTCAACGGATCACAGGTATCCCTTATTCAAGCCTGTATACTTAGTCAGTGTATCCCTGGGATACACTGAATAAGTGGTTTGTTGTCAGGTGGCATTGAGTCAAGTATGATTCATAACAACATCATGAACAATCAACCTGAACCTTGTCCTATCCTGCACCATCCTCCTCATCTCTGACACACTTGAGCCCATTGCTGCAGTCACTGTGTCAATCCATCTGATGGGGGGCAGTCATCTTCCTCTTTCGCTGACCCTCCAACTTCTAAGCATGATGTCCCTTTCCAAAGGAATAGTCTGTCCTAACAACATGCACAAAGCTTGAGAGACTAAGATTTACGATCTGTGCCTCTAAGGAGCACTATAACGACATTTTTTCCAAGACATATCTGTTCTTTTGCCAGGCCATGGGATATAAGTAAATAGATATAAAGGTTAAATAAGGGGAAATAAAATTGAAGAGGGCTGTTTGTTTTCTGAAACTAAAATCTGATTATTGCAATATGTTAGCACACATCAGATATAATTGAGTGCCACATCAGGCTGAAGGTGAAGGATAATTTGAGGTTTGGGGTGTCTCTCAGAATTGGAATGGTGGTATTACTCTTGTTACCATCAGAGCACATCACTGAGAATTAATAATAATGTATTGATGATCATATAATGCACACTGTGGACTGCTATTTGAAAATACACATTATATCCAAAGCCTTCCTGAAAACCTCATACAGCATAGACTCAGGATCTATCAGGCTGTTATTTAGTCAGATGCTTGTACATATACCATCTCTCCTGTTATGTTACAGCTACAGGTCCTTCTAACACCATTTCATAAGACTGAGGACACACTGGTGGTGTTGCTCAGGTAAGTCAGATTGAGGAAACCAGGTAGGCAAGTGCTTGAAAGCTAGCATTTTGCCTTATACAACTACGCTTGCTGATAATCTAGTTTTGCTTTGAAAAAACAGAATAAACCACTGCAGAAATTATTTACATCAGCCCTTGTGTAACCTCTAAGAATGCCTTAACAAAAATTAGAACTCCTTTCTTTTTTTTTTTCAATGGTGTGCTGATTTGATGATCTCTGCAACTCAGGAAATTAATTTTTAAATTATACTAATTTGAGTATAAATAGTAAGCTGTCAACTTCTTGGCCTTTTTAGAATGAATATTTTTTTATACATACCTGCTATATGTAATGCTTATAGTCTGAACTATCACGTGGTTGTCGGGAAGCTTCCTCTAGCAAACAAGCAGAAGTGATTCTAGCAAAACAACTGACTAAAGTTAAAACTGGTGTGAATTATAAGATTCTTGGAGTGCTTATTACTATTACTTTCATAGGCCTCTTCATCTGTCTGAAGATCTCAGCAGCCCCCTGACCTCCAATCTGGAACTGGGGAACCATTCTGCTTCCTGGCCTATCGCAAGGTGGCCTATGCAGATCCTCTTCAAAGAGAGATTTTGGCCTTCCTGCTGCCTTGATGGTCTGTAAGGAGACTTACAGGCACAGAAATGACAGGATTGAGGTAGCCTTCGGGCAGAGACCTTGGAAAACACTGCTTGCATGGACTCTAGAGTGCATTCCAAATGTAAACTCCAATAATTGTTTTAAAGGGATCATGAGCCCCAAATCTCAAGAAGGGAGATGGGCACAAGGACGCAGCAGCGCGTCTTTTCTAAGCCTCAGCATCAACCTGCCACAAGGAGTGCACCAGCCCTATCATAACTGCCCGGCACCGCACTGTCTGTGGTCCCTGAGCCAGCGGAAGCATGCATAAAAGCTCAGGACTGCAGCGTGGAGAGAGCCCTAGCTGCGGAGCCACATTCCCATCTCTCCGATGAGCCGCGGTGGCCAGGGTAAGGGACAAGTGGAGAACACCAGATACACGCCTCGGCCAGCAAAGGAAAGAGAAAACACAGGCAACAAGTGGGAAGAGCAGCCCCCACAGTAAGGACCACAGTAATGGGCTGAGACAGAAACAGAGGGGTGAAACGCAAGGAGACATCATGACGTCCGCTGCTGGATCTCCAACTTGCTCGCTTCCGCGCTTGCCCCGAGCGGCAGGAGGAGACCCCGCACCCCACCTGCTGGGCTGCTGGGCTGCGGAGCCCCTCGTCCCAACGGCGCCCCGGGGACCCACGCCACGCGCCCCGCCCCGCCGCACCACTCACTGCAGCATTCTTCCTCCGCACAGAGCTTGTGCTCTGAGAAGCGTCTACTCAGGCTCGAGTCTGGCTGGCCCGGAACCCGCCTGGGCGGCCCGAGCAGGAGTAGCCAGAAGAGCAGCCCAGGCGCCGCAGCCATGTTGTAGTCAACTCCAAAGCGCCGGTGACACGACGGAGACCTGGGCGGTGCTTGGGGCGTTGCTAGGGGAGGGGACAGGGACGGGGCAGGGCCAGGGGCGGTGCCCAGGCCCAGAGCCTATGACACAACAGAGGCCTGTGCTGGGGGCGGAGCTTGGAGCAGCGCTGGGGGCGGAGTCGGGAAGGCGGTGTTGAGGCTGAGTCAGGAGCGGAGTACAGGACGAGAGCCAGTGACAAGGAGGTCTGGGCACAGAGGGGACGGGGTCAGGGGCGGAACACACGGAGAGCGCCAGTAGGGCGCCAAGGGGCGGGGCCACTGCCACCCTGGAGAGGACTGCAACTGACACGTCAGCAGGATCCCACGTAGAGATGTCTTGGCGTTGGGGGCAGCGGGATTTGGACTTCAGTTCTTTTCCCTAAAGCTGCCTTCTCTGGTTGCTGCCTTTACAGCAGACGCTAGATCCTTTCTCTTGCCCAATCACCTGCTTTTGCTCGGTCCCTGCCTCCTCTGTCAACCCTCCTCGCCACTTGATTCGCCTCGCCTCACATTACTCTCTGTGTTCTTCAATCCCCTAACCCTGCATCATCCCAACAACCGGTTGGTCCTTTCAGGAACCTTCCTTTGGCTTTTCATTTTGGGTTCCTCCCAAACCAGCTCTCTGCCACATCTTCTTGGTTAGTATCAAACCCCACCCATGATTTGTCATTGTTAGCTGCTGACTCCAAGCTCCTTCTCCCCTCCCTTTACCCCCATTCGCTCGAATTTGGAAAAGGTGAAAGAATATTGCATACAGATGTAAATTAGAATTGAGGTTTGCTTGGTCCTTATCTGAACACTGGGGTAAAGGACTCAGAACTACCTACCCTCTGGGGGAGGGGTGAAGGAAATTGGAATAATCTGTTCTGGAAAACAATATATTCGAATTTTGTAAATAAACTATTATAATAATAATTCCTTTAAAATACCTACCTTCACTCCTCATGCTCAATAGTTACTTAGTTTGTTGTTAATGTAGCAAGTCGGAATCTTTCATAGTTGACTTACAGCCAAATCTATTGCCCATCTTTCCTGCATCCTGGTGGATTCAAACTCTTTGCCTTTGAGTTTGCAGCGCAATTCTTTAGCTACTAGGTACAGAGGTTTCAAAAGAGAAATATTCTGGCTCCTCTAAAGAAACCCACAAGATAGTCAAAACAACCAGTGTAAAAAAATGAGGCAACCAATCTTCTGTGACAAAGTAGGGAAAAGCACCTGATCTAAACCATGGTCTTTTCAGTTGCTTCCTAAGCATCTGAAAGTTGAACAATAATTTAAAAAGACAAAAGAGTTGATGCCTTTGAATTGTAGTGTTGGAAGACGGTATTGAATCTCCCATGGACTCACAAAAGAATAAGTAAATCTGTCTTGGAAGTGCAACTGAAATACTCTTTAGAGGCAAACAAGGTGAAATTTTGTTTCGCTTACTTTGGGCATATTCTCAGGAGAAAGGAATCCTTGGGAAGAGACATCATGCTTGGAAAGGTAGAGAAGGTTAGAGAAAGAAAGGAAGGTTCTCAACAGTGGCTACCACAATGGACTTGAGCATGACACAGACTGAAAATGAAGCAGGATAGGCCAAAGCTCAGATCAAGGCACCTCACAACAACAGTTGTTTGAGCCACGTGCTCAAAGCATACAAGATGAAGTTTCATCATCCAGGAACACCCTGGCTTCACATTCTCCAAGACATACTGGTTTGGTTTTTTTTTTTTTGGATCCATGGGATATTTAGGACTCTCTTCTAATACCACATCTCAAAGGCATACATTCTTCTTGTGTCAACCTTATTTATTGTCTGACTTTCAGATGCAAAGGAAGTGATTGGAAAGACCATAACAGGAATCAAGCACACGTTAGTTTTTAAATTGGCATCCTTGATCCTCAGCACCTTGAAAAAATCCTTGACAGCAGATTTCCCCAGTGCAACATGTATTTTTATTTTTTTACTACAATTGTCCATCCATCAGGATGGATAGCGAAGAGATTGAGATTGTTCACAGCTTCAGTTTGCTCGGCTCCATGGTCAACACTCTTGGCACCAGCAGCCAGGAAACGAAATCAAAAGACGTATTGTGATGGGAAAGTCTGCTGTTAGGGACCTCTCTAAAGTACTCAAGAGCAATGGTGTCTCTCTGGAGACTAAGGTGTGCTTGCTACAGGCCATGGTCTTTGCAATCACTTGTTATGCCTCAGAGAGTTGGACTTGGACAATGACTAGGGAGGACAGAAGGAAAATTGATGCCTTTGAGCTGTGGTGCTGGAGAAGAGTATTGAATGTACCATGGGCTGCCAAGAAAAGAAACAGATTCATCCTGGAGAGGGTTAAACCAAGCTACTCCTTAGAGGCAAGGATTCTGGGGCTTCATCTGACATACTTTGGGCATGCTACAAGGAGGGACAGGACCTTGGAGAGGGACATCATGATTGGAAGGGTGGAGGGACGGCGCAAGAGGGGAAGACCCTTTAGGAGATGGATTGATTCAGTGACTGGGGTGATCGGGATGGGTGTGTCAGAGGCAGTGTGATTGTCCCAGGATACAGCAGGGTTTAGGGCTGTTGTACATAGGGTCGCTATGAGTCGCAAATAACTCAACGGCACATAACAACAACAACGTCAAGAATGTTGTTTGTGGATCCCAGTAAGATAAAATCATACTGCCAATAAGCTTTATACCTGTGAAAAGTTGAATTGGCAAAAGTTGTGTAATAGAAATATTTACAACAATGATGAAAAAAGCTGGTGAGGCTGCTTTTATCCAACCAAACTCAAGTGTGATCCATGCCATCATTTGTGTTTCTTATAAAAGATATTTGCAATAAATAAATCCTTGATGGTACAAAATTCTATCATTCTATCATTTCTGTTACCAGGACCATGTTTTCCAACTATCCTTCTTCCTTGTTTACAGCTTTTGTATTCCAGTCACCCATTATTATTAATATATCTTGGCTGCATGTTCAATCAATTTCCAGTGGCAAAAGTTGGTAGAAATCTCTATTTCCTACTCTTTGTCTTTGGTTGTTGGTGCATATATTTGAATGATTGAGGTATTAACAGGTCTTCCTTATATGCATATGGAAATTATTCTGTTATGTCACTCACAACATTGTATTTCAGGATGGGCCTAGAAAGTCATTTTTACTATTAATGTGACCCCGTTTTTCCTCACCTTTCCATTTCCAGCTTAGTAGATCATATGATTATTTAATTCAAAGTGTCCCAAGTCAATTCAGCTTAATTCTCCAATGCCTGGTATGTCAATATTTAGGTGTCTCATCTCTTCCTTAACAATGTACAGTTTTCTTACATTTATACATCTCACATTCCAATCACTAATGTCTGCTTGCAATTTTTCCTCCTCCTTTGTGTTTCCCAATGCGAGGCCTCAGTCTCCAGGGCCATATCTACTAGTCCTATCTAAGTGTGCTCTAGCTGCCCTGGACATGCTTACAAAGTTGTGCCACGAAATCTGGAGTACAGCAACCTGGCCAGCTGATGGAAGAGTTCCATATTTATTCCCATTCCAAAAAAAAAAAAAGATGACTTGATAGAATGTGGAAATTATTGAACCAAATCACACATATAACACACAAGCAGAATCTTGCTAAAGATTAACCAAAACAAATGAAACAGTACATCAATAGAGAACTGCCAGAAGTAGAGGTTGGGTTTACAAGAGGCTGTGACCCTGAGGACATCATTGCCAATGTCAGATGGATCTTGGTTGAAAGCAGAGAATACCAGAGGAATGTCTGTCTGTATGTCATTTGACTATGTGAATTACAACGAATTATGGCTGGCCTTGAGAAGAACGGGAATAAACAAAACAAAACAAAACTGGTTGTGCTCATGTGAAACCTCTGCTTGGATGAAGAGAACGAGAAACAGTGCATGGTTCAAAAAGGAGTGGGTCAGGAATACATCCTGTTTTCATACCTTTTCAATCTATACACAGAAAAGATCATTTAGAAAGCTGGTGTTTATGAGGAGGAATGTGGCATCAGAATTGGAGGAAGACTCATCAGCAACTTACGCTATGCAGATAACACAACCTTGCTTGCTGAAATTGAGGAGGACCTGAAGCATCTTCTGCAGAAAGTCAAGGGCTTCAGTCACTAATATGGATTGAAGCTGAACATCAAGAAAACAAGATTCCCACTACTGGACCAATTGGCAGCACCATGATAGATGGAGAAGAGATTGAGATTGTCAACAATTTCAACTTGCTTGCTTTACAATCAACCCTCTTGGCACGAGTAGTCAGGAAATCAAAGATGAATTGCATTGGGAAAGTCTGCTGTCAGGTACCTTTCCAGAGTGCTGATGTGAAAAGATCTCAGTCTAGAGACTAAATTGCACCTGATTCAGGTCATAGTCTTAGCAATTATTTCCAGTGCATCAGAGAGCTAGATAATGACTAAGGATGGCAGAAGAAAAATTGATGCCTTTGAGTTGTGGTGCTGGAGAAGAGTATAACATACCATGGACTTCCAAGAGGAGAAACAGCTCTGTTCTGGAGAAAAGTGAAACCAAGTTGCTCCTTGGAAACAAGGATTTTGAAGCTCCATCTCACATAATTTGGGCATGTTGTCAGGAGGGACCAGTCCTTGGAGAAGAACAGTATGCTTGGAAGTGTGATTGGATAACACAGGAGAGGAAGACCCTGGATAAGATGTATTGACAGAGTGATTGGGGTACTAGAAGCTGGTGTGTTGGACACAGTGAGACTGGTTCAGGATAGGACAGAGTTCAGAGCTATTGAGCATAAGGTCTGAGTTGTAGGAGACTCAATGAAAACTAGCAACAACAACAACATGCTCTCTTGCTCTATTTGCACAACAGCCTCCTGGTCTAGGTATAGGATCCACATGAGAGCAATTAAGTGCTCTGGGATTCTCATTTTCTCAATGTTAGCCATAAATTACTATGATCCATTCAGTGAAATGCCTTTGCATACAAAACATAAATAGACATTCTTCTGACATTCTTTATTTTATCCAGGATTCGTTAAACTTGAACAACGATACATCTGGTGCCACAGCCTTTTCTAAATCCTGCTTGAACTTCCCTATCTATGTACTGTTTTAGCCATTTTTTTAATAATCTTCAGCAGTGTTTTGCTTGCATATGGTATTAATAATATTGTTCAATAGGTTTGTACATTCAGTTGGACCACCAGACAGGTGTCATCCAAATTTCCTGGCATAGACTGGTAAGTGCATCCAGGACTACATATGTTATTTGAAATAAGTCAATTGGTCAATTGAAATAAGTTATCAATTCCTATGGCCTTGTTTTTTGCCAATGCCTTCAATTCAGCTTCAGCTTCCTCCTTCATTACCATTGGCTCCTGCTCATTTGGTACTTCCTGAAAATTTTCAGTGTCATTCAGTTCTTTTTGGTACATTGACTCTGTATATTTGCTCCATTTTCTTTTAATGCTTTCTGGGTCATTCAATATATTGTCCATGTTGTTGTTGTTGTTATGTGCCATCGAGTCATTTGCGACTCATAGCGACCCTATGCACAACAGCCCTAAACCCTGCTCTATCCTGCGCCAACCGCACTGCCTCTGACACACCCATC
>NW_006399896.1:4797658-4806566 GCF_000299155.1 Elephantulus edwardii | reverse complement strand
GTTTTTCTGTGTGCCTGGAAGATGCCTCTTCGCTATTATCCAAGGTGACCTTCTCCAGTGTGCAGCTTCCCGGCTTTCCCTCCGCCCAGTAGCATGTTCTCCCGCCGGTTTTTCTGTGTGCCTGGAAGGTGCCTCTTCGCTGTTATCCAAGGTGACCTTCCCCAGTGTGCAGCTTCCTGGCTTCCCCTCCGCCCAGGATAGCATCTTTCAATATTGCAACTTGAGGCTTACATTTGTTTTTCAGTTCTCTCAGCTTGAGCAATGCAGAGCCAGTTCTTCCTTTTTAATTCTCCCACTTCTCTGCACATTCCATTATAATACTTTGCTTTGTCTTCTCGGGCTGCCCTTTGAGATCTTTTCTTCAGATCTTTTTTTTTTTTCCTTTTCAGATCTTTTACTTCAGCATCTTTTCCTTTTGTTTTGGCTATTCAGCACTGTAGTGAAATTTTTAGTCTCTTCTGACATCTATTGACATCTATTTCAGGTGTTTTTTATCTCCTCTGTCTTCATAACAGCATTTTTCTCTCTTCATGAATGATATCCTTGATACCAGTTCACAACTCATCTGGTGTTTGCTTACTGATGTTCAATGCATGAAACCTATTCTTAAGACAATGGTGATAATTAAGATAATTTCATTTAGGGAGTTCTGGTAGCTTAGTGGCAAGAAACTTCTCTGCAATCCAAAAGGCTCATGGTTCAAGGGCACCAGCTGCTTCATAGGAGAAGGATGGGCAGTCTCTCCCTTTATGATAAACTGCCTCTGAAAACGTGTGGGAAAGTCAGTTATGGTTCAGTTCTGACTCTATGGTACACAACAAGAAGAACAACATTTAATAATGTGTGTTGAGCATAAAGCTCTTTCAAGACCTATATATAAGGAATCATAATGACAACAGCAACTCAAAAGATTAGGAAACTCTTGAAGCACTGAGCTTATGTTAATGAGGGAAGAACGCTTGCAAAAGGAAAATGGTTATACAACTGAAAAATGTCATGAGTGTTATTAAAGTGTACAAGTAGAAACTGTTAAATTGATATATGTTTTGCTATGTATGTTTCCAATAATAACAAAGAAAATTTAAAGCAAAAAACAAATTGCAAAATAACCAAGTCCACTCTCAAGGCTAAGGGCTATGATGGTTCATCCCCAATTGGAACAGCTAATGTTATTCATCAGTCTTGAATCCGAACCAAAGTAATCATTATGTTTCTTAAACAAATTTAATTCATTAAGAGTAAAAATGAAAGGAAAGAATGTGCCTTGTCCCTGAAATCCATGATGGTGAACAAAAGAAAAGACTGAAAGAGCTGTCCACAGATGATTGATTGTCTGCAGAGGCCATGAAAAGTTCTATTGATCCAGATGAATTCTCCATATTGTCAAAATCTCAGATTATTTGTATTGTGAAAGGAGACAACTTAAGCATACATCCTTATTTATTTAAGGCCATGCAGTACCCCCTTTTTTAGTGTATCCCCTGTTGAATGAGTTCTTCTTGATATAGGTACAGGTTCCGTGAAGCACAATCGAATGTTCTGGAATCCCCATTCCTCACTGTATTAACCCTAATTTATTATGAGCCACACAGAATACCTTTGCATAATTGATAAAACACATATAAACAGTTTTCTGTTATTCTCTGCTTCTAGTTAAGAGTCATTTGATGTCAACAATGAGATTCCTCATTCTAATAGAGAAGTTTCAGTAAGTTCCAGTCATTACTAATTAACTTTTCTCCTGTATTTTCAATTATATTGAAATAATCAAATGTTTCCAATTAGGTCATTAACATTGTTTGAAAGAGTATAAGAATTCAAACTGCATGAAGGAAGGGAAGGCAGCCTTGGAGAGAGAGCTCTGCAAATGTGATTTGCTCCCTATCGCTGTGTTTAGCTACAGTGCCTACCTGTCAGATCTTTTATGCAGGTACAATTCCACACCATCTTCTGAATCCAGCCGAAATTTCTGGTAGTTCCCAGAAACACTGCTGCAAGTGTTTTTAAATTATCTTCAAGATATTATTTATGTGTGATATCAAAGGAATGGCTTTATAATGTCCACAATCTGTTAGATCACCTTTCTATGAAATAGATGCAAATATGGATCTTTTCCAGAAGTTCATCAGGTAGCTCTCTTGCAGAATACTTAGTATAGATGGGCCTGCAGTGCTACATCTATTAGATGAAATATTCCAATTGGTATTTTTTCAATTCCTGAAGTACTCATTCTCATCATTGTCTTCAATGTAGCTTGGACTCCTTCCTTCTGTGCCATTGGCTCTTGGACATAAGATACTTTGTGAAATAGTTGAGGGTTGATCAAGTGTCTTTGTTGCAGTAATTATCATTTCCAATTTCTTTTGATGCCTCCTGCATCGCTAATATTTTTGCCTTAGAAACTTCCATAATTTCAAATTGAGACTTGAATTTTTGTCTCAGTTCTTTCAGCTTGAGAAATGCAGAATGTATTCTCCCATTTCAGTTTCTAATTCTATATCTTTTTTTTCTCATTGCATTCTACTACTTTGCTTGTCTTCCTTTAATTCTGCCCTTTGACATTTTCTGTTCAGCTCTTCTACAGCATTATTTATTCTTTTCATTTTAGCTACTTATGTTTAGATCATACTTCAGAGTCTTTTGAAATCTATTTTCAGCTTTTTTTTTTCTTTGTGGGTGGTTGTGGGTTTTTTTTTTCCATTTTCTTTTGCCTTCTTTATATATGAATGTCCTTAATATCATCGTAATAACTTCTCTGTTTTTTCTTTGGTCATCAGAGTTCAATGTGTCAAATCTCTCCTTGAATTGTCTTTGACTTCAGGTGTGATGTACTCAGTTTTGTATTTTGGTTCCTGTGGATATATTTTTATTTTCTTGAGAATCCACTTGAAACTCCATAGGAGAAATTGTCTACGGTGAAGTCCACCCGGTCTTTGTTCTGACTAATGCTACTGAGCTTCTCCATTTTCTGTTTCCACAGAGATAATATGCTATTGCTGCTATGTACCCTCAAGTCAGAGCCAACATCAGAAAAGATTGCTCATCTTTCTCCAGCAGAGTAACTAGTGGGTTAGAACTTCTTGTCTTTGGCTTGTTCTTTTTGTTATGTGCCATCAAGTTGCCTGCAATTCATAGCAATCCTATGTACATTAGCTCTGAATCCAGCCCTGTATTTAAATTTTTACATGAACCAAAGATGAAGAAAATGAGTACTTAACCCAAATGCTGCAGCCTAAAAATGATCTAACATGCACTCAAAATACATTGATAACTATTAGTTTTCACTGGCAAGAGAACCTTGGTGGCAGTTGTTTCTAGGGAACAGAACACAAAAGCTTTGTCTCTCAGGTGGATTCAATCCAACAGACACAGTGTGGAAGAAAGATACCCTCTTGTGAGATTAGCAGATTCAGAAACCTGATGATGAGTCAGTTTTGAGTTAGTTCCAACTTAACAGCAATGACTGAGTAATTGGCATAAAAAAGTTTGAAAGAAGGATCATCAAGGAAAATATGGCCTTGATGACAGAAACAATGTTGGAGTTCATGTGATAGAATTTTGTAGGATCAACTATTTGTACTTTGGCTAATATTCAGATAGGCTTTTTTTTAGAAAAAAAAATAGGGCTTTCTGTTGCTGGAAGACTAGCTAGCCACCTTGTAACTTTTACAGGATTTTACTTCTCTATATACTCTCCTTCGTGTTTTTCTTTTAAAACACAATAGCTTTTTGGTTTTTCCCCATTTATTTTATACACTGGTTTATTTACAAAGTTCATATATATTGTTTTTCAAACCAGATCTTTGACCCCACCCCCCATTAAATTGTGCATTCCTATGATTAATACTCCTCCCATTCTCAGCCTTCTGCTCCCTCCCTCCCCCATTTTGATCCTCATACTGGTAACAAGATAGTTTTATTGGAAACATATACCCCAAAAGACCTGGCTAGGCCATTTTCTCCTAGAGTAAGAAAATAAAACAAAAAACCCCTCTACATTCTCTTCTGATTGCCTTAAACTATCACTTGGTACCAAACTTGATAGATAACCAGGTGGGGGGAGGGGGAAGTCCTCAGCTAACAGCTGAGGAGGCTAGTTTTTCTGATCAGCATGTGTAAATAGAGAATGAATCAGCAATAGCTTTTACTCATAGCATTTGAATACGTGGCCTTGAGGTTTAATCAACACAAGCTCAAATATCACGTATGATATTTATTAAACTTCAGATGGGATAAAGGTCGAGTTGTAGTTAAAAATAAACATGTTTGTTGTACAACATGGTGAATGTAGTTACTCTCATTTAAAAAATGTTTATAATGGAAAATTTTTGTTACACATATTAACATGAGAATTTTTTTCCAAAGTAAATGCATATAATTAGAGCTTGTCATAGTAACAACCAGTTTCAATAATCTATTTTATAGTGAATACCTAGAATACTAGGAAGACAGCTACCTGGCCAATCAATTGGAAGAGATCTATTTTGTTTCCACCAAGAAAAGAGATGATCCAATAGAATATAGAAATTTAAAAATAATACAATTACTACCATTTGGAAGTGAAATCTTCCGGAACATTGTTTTTAAAAAGAACTAAACAATATATTGGCAAGGAATGGCCAGAAATTCAAATTGGATTCAGAAGAGGCTAGGGTACAACGATATCATTGCGAATGACAGGTGGATCTGGTCAGAGTACTGAAAAGATAGTTGTTTGTATTTTACTGATTTTGCAAGGTAATGTGTGTGGATCATAATAAATTGTGGCTAATATTGAAAAGTATGTGAATTTCAGAACACTTAGTTGTACTCATGTGGAACTTACACCTAGACCAAGAAGCAGCTGTCCAAACAGAACAAGGGAACACTGCATGGTTTAAAATCAGAAAAGAGGTACATTGGTATTGTGTTCTTTCTTCATACCTATTCAATCTCTATGCTGAGCAAAGTGCTGGAAAAGATGGACTACATGAAGAGAAGGTAGGCTCAGGATTGGAGAAAGACTCATCACCAATCTGTGTTATGCCAATGACACCACCTTTTTTGCTGAAGTGAAAAAGACTTGAAGCACTTAGTTCAGAAGACCAATGTCTACAGTCTTCGAAACGTGTTACATGTCAAACTCAAGAAAACAAATTATTATTTTTGCCTTATTTACAATAGCAAAGAGAAGAGATGGAAGCTCATCAATAAATGTTATTGTTAGGTGCTTGTTCAGTTGAGTATGATCCATCGTGACCGTATGAACAACAGATCTGAACTCTGTTCTATCCTGTGCCATCCTCACTCTTCCTGACATATTAGAGCCCATTGGGGCAGTCATCATGTCAATTCAGCTGGCCAACGTCTTCTTCTTCTTTGCTGATCCTCTGCCTTTCTAAGCATCATGTTCTTTTCAAGGAACAGCCCCTTCTAGCAACATGCCTGAAGTGAAGCCTCATCGTCTTTGGCTCCAAAAAGCACTTTGGCTGCACCCTTTCCAAGACATGTTGTTGTTGTTGTTCTTTTGGCATCAATTCTTGTTCTGCCATCCTTATTCATGGCCCAGCTCTCAGGTACATAGCAAGTAATGGAAAAGACCATGGCACCATCAGATGCACTTTAGTCCTCAAACTGACATCATTACTGCTCAATAATTCGGAGAGGTCACAAACTGCAGACTTTTCTAGTGCAATATATGTCCTGATTTCCTGACTGCTGATGCAAAGGGTGTTAACTGTGGATATAAGTGAGATGAAATTGTTGACTGTTTCAATCTTTTCTCCATTTATCATGATGTTGCCTATAGTTCCAGTGGTAAGAATCTTTCTTTTCTTTACATTAAGATGCAATTTATAGTGAATGTGGTCCTCTTTGATCTTCTGCATTAAGTGCTTCAAGTCTTCCTCATTTTTACCAGGCAAAGTTATGGCAGCTGCATAATGCAGGTTATTGATTAGTTTCTTTTCGATCCTGATGTCACATTCCTCTTCATAGAGTCAAGCTTCTTGAATAATTTGCTCAGCATACAGATTTAACAGGTGTGAAGAGAGAATACAACCCTGATATACTCCCTTCTTAATGTTAAACCATATAGTGTTTCTTTCCATTGTTCGCACAACAGCCTCCTGGTCAAGGTCTAGGTTTCAAAGGAACACAATCGAATACTTTGAGATTCTCAATTTCTCAAAGTTAGCCATAACTTCTTATGATCCATTCTGTGAAATGCCTTTGCTTAGGTAATATAAATAGATATTCTTCTGGTATTCTTTACTTCCAGCCAGGATCCATTAGACTTCAGCAATATCTCTGGGGCCACAGGCTCTTCTAAATCCTGCTTGAACTTCTAGCAGTTCCCTCTCTATGTACCCATATTTAAATAATCTCCAGTAGTATTTTCTTTGCATATGATATTAATGATATTGCTCGATACTTTCCATGTTCAGTTGGATCACCTTTCTTGGGAATGGGAACAAACATGGACCTCTTCCTATCCACTGGCTAGAGAACTGTCCTCCAGATTTCCTGGTATGGATTGGTGAGTGCATCCAGACTGCATCTGTTAATTGAAACAAGTCAATTGGTATCCCATCAATTCCTGGGACCTATTTTTTGCCAATGCATTCAATGCAAATTTAACGTCCTCCTTCACTACCACTGGTTCCTGTTCATATGGTACTTCTTAAAATTTTTCAGTGTTGATTCTTTCAGGTACAGTGATTCTATTTATTCCCTCCATCTTCTTTTGATGCTTTCTGGGTCATTCAATATATATTGCCCGTAGCATCTTTTAATATTGCAACTCAAGACTTAAATTTCTTTTTCATTTCTCTCAGCATGAGAAATACAGAGCAAGTTCTTCCCTTTTTATTCTCCAATTTCAGCTCTCTGCACATTCTGTTATCTTTGCTTTCTCTTCTCAAGCTGCCTTTTGGAACTGTTTGGTTCTTTTTCTTCAGCATGTTTTCCCTTTGTTTTGACTTTTCAGTGTTTAGTGTAATTTTTAGTCACTCCTGATATCCATTTTGGTTTTACCTTTCTCCTCTGTCTTTGTAATGATCTTTTGTTTTTTCCAGGATGGAATCCTTGATATCATCCACTCATATGGTCTTTTGATCATTGGTGTTCAATGTTTCAAACCTGTTCTTAAGATGATTTTAAAATTCAGATGGACTGTATTCCAGATAATATTTTGGTTCTTGTGGATTTATTTTCACTTTTTTCAACCTGAATTTGAACCTGCATATGACTAATTGGTAGTCTGTCCCTGGCCTTGTTTTGACTGCTGATATTGAGCTTCTCCAACAATTTCTTCCACAGATGTCATCATTCTAATTTCTGTGCAGCCTATTATCGGTGGTCCATGTGTAAAGTTACCATTTATGTCTTTTACAAATGGATTTTCAATGAAAAATCACTGAAAATACAAAATATTGAAAATACAAAATCCAATCATTCCATTTCCAGCTTTATTTCTAACACCAAGTTCATATTTTCCAACTACAGTTCCTTATTCACAGGTTCCAACTTCTGCATTCCAGTCACCAATTATCATTAATGCATCTTGATTACGTATTTGGTCAATTTTGGACCACAGGATTTGCTAAAAATTTTTAATTTCTTTTTAGCTCTAGAAGTAGGAGTGTATATTTGAATAATAGTAATTTTAATGGGCCTTTCTTGTATGCATATGGATAATATCCCATCACTCACAACGTTTTATTTCAGGATAGAACTTGAAATTGACTTTCTAACTATGAATGCAAAACCATTATCCTCCTGTTTTTCATTCCCAGCATAATGTACCATATGACTATCTGAATCAAAGAGGCAAAAGCTAGTTCATCTCATTTCATTCTCATGTCTGGTGTGTCGATGTTCATGTGTTCCATTTTATTTTTCACTATTTCAGTTTTCCCACATTCAACCTACTTACATTCCATTTTCCAATTATTAAAGGATATTTGTCATTATTTTTCCTCATTTCAACAGATTTCCAATCTGAGCTCTACCACTACTAGTATAACTGTCTACATTCTTCTACTGTTCACCGTGGTCTGTCCACTATGGTAACCCTTGTGACATTTTACAGACCAGTGGCGTTTCTTTCAGTATTACAGCAACTCACAACTTATCTGACTACAGCAAACTGACAGACAAGTGCTGTACCAATTAGAAAAATGTTCTCCAGAAATCCAACAGACAATTTATTTTGTAATTCTAATAGAAAATACAGTCTTCACAAGTACTAACTTTTCATCACAAAGGCTTACCCATAGGTCCTGATTGGTTTAAACAAGAAACTTTAGGTCTACAGCTGATTGTTAATTAAATTTAAAAGACCAAATATCTGATTGTTAATTAAACAAACATGACCTATCCCAAGAATCCAACTGCTTCAAAATAACAACAAATAAATGGATAGAAAAACTATGGTACATTTACACAATGAAATATTACACAACATTGAAAAACAATGAACTCCTAAAACATTACAAAAAATGGCAGAGCATGAAGAACATTATGCTGAATGAAGTATCTAAGTCACAAAAGGACAAATACTGCATAAAACTGCTTTTATACAATAGGACAAATATAGGATGGGGAGCTTGGGGAGAGAATGAGAAAAGAGTGGCTAGATAAGGAACACAACAGCATTAGATAAGATGAGGGGAAGAACTGTGCAAAGAAATATTTGATTAGGCATTATACATATAACAATAATCTGGAACAAGGGGGATATTATGGGGAGGGCTGAGGGAGAGGTGAGAGGAGGGGAGGGGAGAAGAAAAATTGCAACAATAAAAATAGTTTTAATGTTTAGTGTAAAATGGTGCAACCACTGTGGAAAGTGGTGTGGCGCTTTCTCAAAAAGTTGCAAATAGAGATACCATTTGACCCAGCAATTCCACTACTGGGAATATACCCT
>NW_006399896.1:4787806-4796619 GCF_000299155.1 Elephantulus edwardii | reverse complement strand
TGACTGTGGTGATAGGGATGGGTGTGTCAGGCAGTGCGATTGGCACAGGATAGAGCAGGGTTTAGGGCTGTTGTACATAGGGTCGCTATGAGTCACAAATGACTCGACGGCACATAACAACAACAACAACAATCTATAATGGCACAACACAGATCAGTGGTTGCCTAGTAATTAAAGCAAAGAAGTATAGTGAGGGAAATGAATAATAAAAATAAAAAATTGGGGAAGGTAATAGTTATGTTTCTTTTCCTGATTGTGGTGATGCTTATATAAGCCAAAACCCTTACAATTTTACAATTTGAACACACAGTTTACTGTATGCATTTGAACATTAATAAAACTAAACCAGTTGCGATTACTTTTCCCCCCTTGTTGTATATCATCAAATCAGATTCAGCAGGCAGAGAAGGAGACTTCCCCTCCTTATCCAGCGGAGCATCTGGTGGATTTGAACCACATGCCTTCAGGATTACAGCGTAGCTTCTTGCTCCTAGCCCACCAGAGCTCCCTATTAGTTGAAGTTACTTTGACTTATAGCAACCTCATGCATTTCAGAATAGACTTGCGTTCCACAGGATTTTGAATGTCTAATTTTTTAGAAGAACATTGGCTGGATTTTCTTTTGAAGTGTTTTTCAATGGGCTTGAACTACCACTCTTGTGGTCAGTGGCAGAGCACTGTTTATGCCACCAAAGATTCAACTCTCATACACTGTTTGGTGGGATTGAAAAATGGTATAAACGCTCTGAAAGACAGATTGACATTTCTTTAAAAAGTTCAACATAGAAACATCATATGACCTCTGTATGATTCCACTACTAGGAATATAACCCAACAAAATTTGAACTGAGACACTAAAGATTTGTCCTGGAGGTTTGACACCAATGTTGACAGCAGCGTTATTCACCATAACAAGAATACAGAAACAGCCCAAATGTCCAACCCCAACTGAATGGATTGAGAAATTGTGGTACATTAACACAGTGGAATATTATGCAGCACTCAGAACAAATGATTTTTTAAAAATACTACATAACTTGGGAGAGACTGGAGAACATTATATTGAGTGAACTCAGCCACTGTGTAAGACCATTATTGTGAAAATAGAAGGATAACTAGTAAACCATGTATAGGGACCAAAGGGGAGAAGGGGAGGGGTGAGGATGGGTAGGGGCAAAACCACAGGATTGTACAGTTTGGTGGGTAGAAGGAGAGGATGAAGGAAACGTGAGTAATTGGATGCGGACCTGAAAAGACTGGGTAATGATGGGCAAGGTCCAAACAGTATTGATTTTATAAAACATAATACACGGGAATGATTGTATGAAACACAATATGAATGAAGAATATTCTGAAACACAGCATATATGAATTTTGTGAGCAAACCAATATAAATTTTTTTGAAAAAGATGTTTAAAGACCCATAAATACTTTAAGGTGAGAGAAAATAACATGTAATATTAACAGAATAAGTTATGTTTCAGCTAATTGAAGAGTTATGAAGCAGGTAAAACTAGTAATGATCTCGGTTAAAAATAAAACCATGGTGACTGGCTAGGACATGTTGTTGTTGTTGTTGTTGTTGTTGTTGTTGTTGTTGTTGTTAAGTGCCGTGGAGTCGTAGGCAACTCATAGCGATCCTATGAACGAAAGTCCACAACACTTGTGTGACTTTCATCTGCTCTCCAGGTTCATAGGGTTTCTCGAGGGCAAGCTATTACAGAAGTGGATTCCACTCCTACTTCCAAGCTTGTTTGAATAGGGTAGCTCCACCATACACTGTCCACCATGGGTAACCCCATTCTCACATTTGACACATCAGTGTCACAGTATTCAGCTTCACAGCATCCACTAGTTACCTCTGTACAGCAAGTGGACACACCAGGACATAGTAAACACCAACAGACAAATGTACATTTCTTTACTCTGTTAAGAGGCCTGTACTGTATTGTTTCCTGCTAAGCTGAAGTCGCTTCCCTTCCTTCTGTCCCAGAGTTCAGATTCTTCTGGATCCAGTATCATTGCTTGTGATGAGGTTTAGAAGATGGGCACCCTTTAAGTTTACACTCACGGAGCCCTGATCCTGGTTATGCTCCAGAGGTGGAGGATGACATTGGGTCTTTATTATTTTCTTCAAAATGGAAACACCTAAAAGATAAACAAACCTAGTGGCCACAAGCTGTGCTGCAATCCTGAAGACACGTGGTTTAGAGTCACCTGCTGCTCCATGGGAGAAGGATGGACAATCTCCTCCCGTGTGATTAACTGCCTCTGAAGACCCACTGGAGGGTCAGCTATGGGTGGGTTCCAACTTGATGGTATAAAACAACAACTTAATAATAGAGGACACCTCTCTTACTGGAGGAGAAAAGAACTAAGAATCCTGTTCTGTTATACAATAAAGTTCTGAAAGGTGTGTTTCAAAGCATTAAAAATAGAGGAAAGGTAGAGTTGGAGTTGAGCTGAGTCTTGACACTTAAGAATTTAGACTACACAAACTTTGAAAGGATTTAGACTACACATAAAAAGTCTGTAAAGTCTATAGGACTTAGATTATACAGAGAGGAGAAGACAAGTTTGAAAAGTAGCATAGGAAAAGAAAGAGGAAAATTATGAAAACTTCTGAGATATAACTAAGTGAGGAAATAAATCATTGAGCCTGACAGCAGACATGAATGTCACCCGGCCTCACTTAGTACAATGTCCTACATCCTATTGTGATGAGTTGTGACGTGTGTCTTGAATGTTTTGAGCAGCTATATAACATTTAGCTATTGGCATCTCCTCATGCAGAGCAAAAATGGGTGAAGACAATCAAGGACGAGTGGCTCAAAAGGAGCCCTGATGGCTAAATTGTAAGAATTTGTGCTGCCAACCCAGAGACAGGTGCTTCACTTCACCAGCGGCTCCACAAGAGAAAAAGGAGTAATCTCCTGCCTTGCAATTATCTGCCTCTGAAAACCCACTGGAGACTCAGCTATGAGTCAGTTCTAACTCAATGGTACACAACAATTAGTTCAAAAGCACTTTAATCTCCATCACTCGGAGGCCAGAGCTAGATAGTACTTGTCTCTTACTTATAAACATATTAAAAGAGATCACAATAGAAAGTCTCTGATAGAATGGGAGAAAAAGTGGAGCAATACTCAAAATCATAAAAACCCCTATAACCTCTCAGAGGAGCTCTGGTGGCCGGGTGGTAAGGACTTGCACTGTCAATACTAAAACAGGTGGTTCAAATCCATCAGCTGCTCCATCAGAGAAAGATGAGCAATTTTCTCCCTTGTGAGAGAAATCTTCTGAAAACCCACTGGAGGGTCAGTTATGAGTTGGTTCTGAGTTGACCACACATCATCAACAATTAACTTAGGAGCAATCCTTGGAGAAATCAAGTACTCAGGATCCTAAAGGCAACATTTGCCCAGAGATAAAACTCAGAAGACAGGAAGGATTTGCAAAGTAGATGACGTGTAATAGGACACAAGGAGGAAAGAACACTGTTAGGATATGGAGACTGTATTCAACACTATGAAACACAATGCATATGAACTGTTGAATGTAAAACCACTTTGTTTTGAATCTTCATTCAAGACAATAAGAAGTTAAAAGGAAGACAGAGGAAAGCAATATAAATTTTAAAAAGAATTAGGAAATGTAGTCTAACTAGGGTGAAAGGATCCTGTTAAAGAGTAGTGGAAGATATCTAAGGGGCCTAGTAGCTCAGCTGTTAAGTGCTTGTTTGTAAACCTATGATTAAAGTTTAAACTCATTCAACAGCTCCATAGGAGGAAGTATTGGTGATTTACTCTCTAAAAGAATAAAGCCTAGAAAACTCAGTAGAGCAATTCTCTGTCACATTAGGCCTCAAAATCAAAACATAGCACCTAAGAAAAACGTGACCCTAACTTAAAGACTTCATGGTTTGCACTCACCCAGAAAACCTGGAAGAGAAGTCTGGTAATCTACTTCCACAAAGATTATAACAAAAAAACCCTTATGGAGCACAGACATACTCTGTAAAACTCATAGTATAAGTCATAACTGATTTGACAGCAATGAGTTTCGGAGATAAATTTTAAAAAATGGATTATGAAAATAGAGCAGAAGAGTTTATAACTGATACAATGAAAATCAGAAAGTGATTAAAGCATTAAGTACCTAGACAGTAGAATTCAAGTAAACTTTTTATAAGTATCCTGTCTGAAAGCCAAAGAGAAAAAGGATGGACAATATAGTTCAGTTCCTCCCCACATTCGCAAAGGGATGCCAAAAGGTCTATTTTACTTCGAGTGAGTCATATACAAGGACAAGTCTTCTGTCAACAAGTACTAGCCTTGACAAACATTACCTCAATTTTTATTGATATATAAGGGAAGAAATACAAACATCTGAAATCGGAACTAATTGGTACATTTACATATCAGTTCCTGCTTCTGGTACTGTCTAAATTTACCTTGGCGCTATGGTCATAGAAGTAAAATATTTGGTGCTTTGAAACTAATGCCCAAGAGAATTCAGGGTAGGGCCAGGATAACTCCATTTTCACAATGTAGACTCTTAGTCTTTTCCCACTTTGGTTTTCCCGATCGAAATTACTTCCTTAACGAGACAATAGAGGAGACAGGACATGCAATCTAGAGCATTAAACTACGAGTAGAAGTCACATGTCATCAACATTTCTGAGTCTCAAACTCTTTATCTAAAAAACTGAGGTTAATAATAAAACTATTAGGATTTCTGTAGGAAGCAAATGAGTGGTTATATAAACATGTTGCCCATTTATTTTGCTTAAATAATCAAACAGTAGACTCAAGCTGCTACTGCAGCAGCACTGCCATAAGAACAACAGAAAACAAATGTTTTTATTATTTTCTTTTTCTTCCCTCAATCCTCTACAACCTCAATTTATAGCTAAACAATAGAGATAAAAATACTAGCGAGGTGTACACTTTGTTTTAAAAAATGTATGCGTGTGTGTTGTGTTATTGTTATTGCATTGTTATGTGCCATTGAGTTGCCTGCAACTCATAGTGAACCTATGTACAACAGGCCTAAATCCTGCTCTATCCTGTGCCACTCTTATTGTTTCTGACACACCTACCCCATTACCCCAGTCACTGAATCAATCCACCTCATAGAGGGTCTTCCTCTCCTGCGCTGTCCCTTCACTCTCCCAAGCATGATGTCCCTCTCCAAAAACTGATACCGCCTTGCAACATGCCCAAAGTATGTCAGATGAATCTTCAGAATCCTTGCCTCCAAGGAGCAGCCTGGTCTTACCCTCTCTAGGATGAACCTGTTTGTTTTCCTAGCAGACCATGGTATATTCAATACTCTTCTCCAGCATCACAGCTCAAAGGCATCAATTCACCTTCTCTCATCCCTTGTCATTGTCCAGCTTTCAGATGCATAATAAGTAATTGCAAAGACTATGGCCTGGATCAAGCACACCTTAATCTCCAGACTGACATCAGATCTCTGACAGCAAACTTTCCCAAACTAATTTGTCTTTTAATTTCCTGGCTGCTGGTACCAAGAGTGTTGATTGTGGAGCCAAGCAAACTAAAGCTGTTAACTATCTCAATCTCTTCACCATCCATACTGATGCTGCCAATTGGCCAATTGGTGAGTATCTTTGTTTTCTTGATGTTGAGCTTCAATCCATAGTGAAGACTGCAGTCCTTGACCTTTTGCAGCAAGTGATTTAGGTTCTCATCCATTTCAGCAGGCAGGGTTGTGTGATCTGTTGTTAGGTTCTATCAAATCGAATACGAGTTATAACAATGACATGAACAACACATCTGAATCTTTCCCTATTCTGTGCCATCCTCATTATCTTTAATATATTTAAGGCCATATTACAGTCACTGTGTCAATCTGCCTCCTTTGATGGTCTTCCTCTCTTTCGATGACCCTTCACCTTTCCAAGCATGATGTCATTTCCAAGGAGCAGTTCCATGCCATAGTATGTGAGGTGAAGCTTTGTAATCCTCACCTCTAAGGAGAATCCTAGTTACACTTTGTCCAGTACACACTTGTTGTCTTGGCAGTCCATGGCAGAATTAGTACTCTTCTCCAAAATGACAATTCAAATGCATTAAATTCTTCTCACTAAAAATAGTGAATCCATATTCACTGTCCAACTTTTATATGGATAGCAAGTGACTGAAAAGACATTGCCTTGAATTAGATGCAGCACCTTACTCTTTAAACTAACATTATTGCTCCTTAGAACTTTGAAGATGTCTTTGACAGAAGATTTTACCAATGCAGCACATCTTCTGATCTCTTGAATGCTGCTGCCAAGGATATTGATTGTGAATTAAAGCACTATGAGATCATTTGACAACTTCAATCTTTTCTACATTTATCATGATGCAATCTATTGGTCCAGTGGTGAGGATTCTTGTTTTCTTTATGACTTAAGCCATAATGAAGACTGCAGTCCATGATTTTCAGCAGTATGTGTTTCAAGTCCTCTTCATTTTAAGCAACCAAGGTTGCATCATCTGCAACTCCAGTTGTTGATAGCCTTCCTCCAATTCTGATGCCACATTCTTCTTCATAAAATCTAGATTCCTTGATGAATTGAAAAAATTATCATCTATGTTTTGTATTTTATTGTTGTTTGCTTTAGTTTCCCTTCTCTTTTGTTTGCTCTTTAGAATTTATATCTGTGCACAGTTTCTTATCTTTTTATGTTGTTGTTGTGGTATACCACTGAGTTGGAACCTACCCATAGCTGACCCTCCTGAAGGTTTTTGAGAGGCAGTTAATCACACAGGAGGAGATAGCTCATCTTTCTCCCACAGAGTAGCTGGTGGACATGCCTTCAGGATTGCAGTGCACTAGACCACCAGAGCTCCTTTTTCTTTTTGTTCTATACCTTTATTTTCTTTTTTTAAAAAATTATTATTAATTTCAATGAAAATTTACAGAGACTTTGGATTTCTATTCATTCATTATTGCACTTTTCTTCCCTCCCAACCATCCCCCTAGTACACTACCCTCTTGGAAAAGTAAAAGAAAAATTCTTTCATTGTTTTACAAACCCTTCCCCCAGGTCCACTCCACTATGCAGCCTTCGCTCTGGACTCCCATCGTGACAAAAATACCTAATAACATATTCTTTTTAAACAGTTTTATCCCTCATCTGTTTCAATGCAGTATACATTATTTATCCCATCTTTCTCAGTCTTCCCCAAACCCCATGTCAGTCCTGTTTTACAACAGTGACACCATGCAGTATTTGTCCTTTTGTGACTGAGATACTTCACTCAGTATAATGTCCTCCAGGGTCACCCATTTTGAATAATATTGCATGAGTTCCTCGTTTTTCAATGCAACATAGTATTCCATTGTGTGAATATACCACAGCTTCTCTACCCATTCATTTGTTGATGGGCACTTAGGTTCTTTCCAGCTCCTTACTGTTCTGAACAAATCTGCGATAAACATGGGTATGGTGCAGATATCTGCTTGGATGTGAATTATGATCTCTTTGGGATATATTCCCATTAGTGGAATTGCTGGGTCAAATGGTATCTCTATTTTCAAGTTTTTGAGAAAGTGCCAGCCTTCCACAGTTGTTGTATCAATTTACACTCCAACCAACAGTGAATAAGGGTTCCATTTTCTCCACAACCTCGTCAGAATTTGTTGCTTGCTGTTCTGTTAAATTTTGCTATTCTGACTGGGGTGAGATGATATCTCACAGTTGTTTTCAGAGCTCCTTTTTATATTGTTGTTGTTGATTGCCATCGAGTCAAGTTCAACTCATAGCGACTCTATGAACAAAAGACTTAATGTCTTTCCACAGTAATTGGTTTCTCCAAGCTCATAGAGTTTCCAGAGACATGTGGTTTAGGAATTTGGTGCCTCTCCTGCTTCCCAACCTGTTTTTCAGCTGGGAGCTTCATCAAACACTGTCCACAATGGGAAACCATCATGATTTTTTATATCCCCATGGCACAAGGTTCAGCATCATAGCAAACCCAGTTTATCTCCAACAGCACATTGACAAAGAGTGATGTGCAAAGTGGAAGAATGTTCCTCCAGATATAACAGCACTAGTCTCATTTAGCAGTGGCTAAGTGTCGTCAAGTCTAATACAACTCAGAGAAGCTTTGAACAAAAGACCTGAACTATGTTCTATAATTAACATCATTTCTGTACATTTATAAAAGAGCTTGTAGAGTTTCCAGAGGCACCTAGTTTAGAAAGTGGATGCTGCTGCTGCTTCCAACATGAATCAATCTGGAAGCTCATACAATCACTCTACATATGAAACATGACTATGAAATAGTGTTCAGCATCACAGAAACTCCAAGTTGTTCAGTACATCAAACAGACAAACGATTGCTGTGTCTTTAAAAGACTATTCTTCTAAAAATAATAAATTTGACCTGAGGGTCATAGGCCCTCAGGCCCTACATGATTTTAAAGTCACACCCGCAAGCAGGCCTCCACCTTTACCCTTACTCTAAGGCCACCCACTTTTGAGGGAGTAAAGAACAGGAACACACAGCAAAAAGGACCCTATTTACTGGTATAATAAATAGGCTTGCAAATATAGTCAGAACTGTATTAGCAGGAAGAACAAAATCAGTGAATAGACCTTCTAAAAATTAAGTCCCTCTGTGCTTTTCCCTCCACTAGGCTGAAAAGGAAATCTATAGAGTGGGAATAAATGTTGGACAAAGTCATCTTAGACAAGCGTCTCATATAGAATACTATAGGGTCTTCACAAGAAAAAGACTGATATAACTCAATTACAAAACGAACAATAGACATGGAAAGATTTTTCACATTAG
>NW_006399896.1:4784961-4787463 GCF_000299155.1 Elephantulus edwardii | reverse complement strand
GTAGAACATAGTAATCCCATATTACTCAGCTATTCCACTACTAGGAATATATCCCAGGAAAATTGAACTGAGACACAGAGATTTGTCCACCTATGTCCGTAACAGCAATATTTACAATAGCAAGAAAATGGAAACTGTCAAATATCCATCAACAAATGAATGGATTGGATTGAGAAACAATAGAATATCATGAAACCTAAGGAATAATTTTTTAAATACTATGTAACATGGGAGAGTCTACAGATCATTATGCTGACTGAACTCAACCTCATAAGACAAATACTGTACTAGACAGTTATCGTAAGTTTAGAAGGATAACTATTAAGAGGTGTATAAAAGTCTAAAAGGGGAAGGGGAGGAGGGACAATGAGCACAGTCTGTGGAGAGGAGGAAATTACTAGCACAACTCAGTTTGGTGGTTAGAGGGTTGTGTGTAAAGGGATTAGAGAAGATTCAATGGGACTCTGAAAAGACTGGATAATAGTAGGCATAGACCAATGGTGGTTAATTTAAAAAACACTATCTACATACGTGATCACTTGAAACACTATGTGAATGTAGCAATGTGTGAAATGAAATTTTTATGAAAGATGCACAAAATATATAAATTTTGTATGTAAACCAATATAAAATAAATATAAAGGACAGTGCTGAGAGACATACTATATTTCAAAAAAGATAAAAATAAAGTTTTGATACTTACCACAACATGGGTGAATATGGGTGAATGCTGAAAACATTACGCTGAGTGAAGTAAATCAGACATAGGAATAACATATTATAAAAATTTACTTATTTGAATGATCAAAAAAATGCAGAGAGAATAAAGCTCATTAGTGGATACCAGAGGTTGGGGGATGGCAAGAATGGGTTATGAGGGAATACTGTTTCTACTTGTGGTGATATTAAACTTGTGCAAACAGATGATAGTGATGGAAATTAATGTTGCCAAAAAACACACTTAAAATAGTTAAAACAGCAAATATTTAGTTATAAATATTTTACCCCAATAAAATTGAAAATACAAAAATACCTACATGATGCCAGATGCTGAGTGGGACATGGGGAGGAGAAAAACTGAGCTCATATTTGAATTAACTATCACTTTGCAACTGATCTGAAGGAATTTGGGGATCACTGTATATTAGTAGATCACCAGCAGAAACATAGACATTCTCTCTCGAGGTACATGAGAAAGCTGCTGCTGGTGGTGGTAGATGTCCAGTTAATTCCCAGTCACGGTGATGCCCTAGGTGTCAGGTAGAAGTGTCCCATATGATTTTCAAGGCTATGGTAATTTTGAATGAATGAGATGACCAGTTCTAATTCCTGAGGTACCTCTGGGTGATTTCATATCAGCAGCCATGTGGCTAGTGGTCCCACTTTTAACGAGGTCCCCACCACAGAGACTTCACCAACCCATAAGCCTCAAAGAATGGCTATGAGAAAGTTTTCAGTAACAGGTTGTAGCATAAATTAATAATAAGTAAGACTGCAAGACATAGGATAATATGAACCAAATACCAGAAACAACAGAGGAGAACCAATATATAGCTCTCTGTATTATCAAAGCCAAATTCACCTTCATATTTCTGTCCATGAGGATAAAGAGGATTAAAAATTAATGCAAAGCAATTGAAACTATAAAGTAGTAGAAAGTACAAGTTCTAGAACAAAAATTTAAAAACACAGAACAAGAAATCTCAAAGAGTGAGATAAATTGTAGATTAGATAGAACTGTAAGTAGAATTAGTGACTTCGAAGAAGGTTAAGGGGAAAGTACTCAAAATGAAACCTAAAGAGACAAAAAGGCAACAAGCAGCACCGGAGGAACAAAGCCCAGAAAAAACAAGTCTATTTGAAGACAGATTTGAAAATGAGTATTTGAAAAGACACAGGATGAGGGCTGTGATGGAGGATTACTGAGTAATCTGAACACACAAAGCAGAAGTAAAGACAGGGCACCACGAAGGAAGAGCCAGTAAAGGGAAGAGAGAGAATGGTTCCTAACCAGTGGAGACAGCCTGGAAGGGCATTCTTTACTCATAGGGGAAGGAGACCTGACAGGGGTTCAGAACTCTGTTAATCTTTGCACTCATCCTCAGCTGACAACTCTTGAGGGGAAATGTTGAACTTTGTTTCTATTCTTTTTATTTTATTTTATTTTGTGTGTGTGTGTGTGTCTGTGTACTGTCAAATCCATTCCAACTGGTACAGGAGGGGATTGCCCCTCCTTCTCCAACAGAGCATGTGGTGGATTCAAATCATGTACCTTTGGGATTGCAGTACACCTTCTTAAGAGCCCCTAGGCCACCAAAGCTCCCCTTAAATTTGTTTTAACATATAATTTCCCCATTTTCATCCCACTAACCTTGGCACCAGCAGTCAGGAAATCAAAAAGCGTATCGCGATGGGAAAATCTGCTGTTATGGACCTCTCTAGAGTACTCAGGAGCAAAAGTGTCTCTCTGGAGACTAAGGTGCGCCTGATACAGGCCATGGT
>NW_006399896.1:4783804-4784395 GCF_000299155.1 Elephantulus edwardii | reverse complement strand
ACAAAAGTCCCCAACTTGTGAGGGCTTGTGACAACTAAGTGACCATCTTCTTGGACTTATCTTCATTTAGCCAGGATGGGTCAGCCTTTCTCCAAACCACTAGGTAAGGGTGGGAAGAAAATTCAGTCTGAGTGATGGTACTGGACAATAGGGGATTTGTTATCTCTGAGATACAAGGACCAAAGGAGATTGCTGAGGCTTCCACTAGAAAAATGTTCCTGTCAGTTAGCAAATGTAAAGACTTTGTAATCTGATTTTTTTAAATGAAGGTATTTATGCCTCAATGAACTAGTACTCTCCTGTGATATGAGGGGCTTCCCAGACAGGAGAAGTCAACTCACTCAATTGAGGACTGTGATCCTCCTGCTTCAACTCAGTGGAAAGGAAGAAATGGGAAACTGGGGTGAGGAAAGGTGTAGGAGTAATGCCAGTGGGGTAATGACCCTACAGAATGCAGTTTATTTAAGGAGTTAACATAGATCTATCATGCTGATTGAACATGCCCAATTTTTCCAGGAGGTATTGGGAATGGGTAGTACGAGGGAGCTCAATGCCCCATCTGAAATAGACTTCCCGTCACTGGAAGCTTTA
>NW_006399896.1:4779232-4782874 GCF_000299155.1 Elephantulus edwardii | reverse complement strand
TCCACCCTCCACCAGGATAACCCTTCTCATCTACCAAGTCCCTTCAGAAAATATCTTCCATTGTCCAACCCATGATCTGACAGGTGTATCTTAAGCTTTCTTGGCTTCTGTGATTCCAAAAACGTCGACTGCTGACATTTTCCTTTTAGAAGTGCTAGTCCAAGGTATAAAGAGACTGCCAAATACAACCAGAAATATACAATCTAAAGAGGATAAAATTGATGCATGGGACCTTGTAATCTCTATGCACAACAAAAACTTTTTCTAACAGGGTAAAAGGAAAACCTACAGAATGGGAACAAACATTTAGGAATTCCATCTCAGATAAGAGTCTTATAACAAAAGTTTACAGAATACTCCTGGGCTTCCATGAGAAAAAGACTGATAACCCAATTACAAAATGGGCAAAAGACATGGAAAGAATTTTCACAAAGGAAGACATTAGAATGGCAAACAGACACATGAAGAAATGCTCTAAATCATTGGCAATAACAGAGATGCAAATAAAAACCAAAATGAGGTACCATCTCACTCTAGAAATGACAATGTTTAACAGGACAGCAAGTAATAGATGGAGAGGATGTGGTGAGAAAGGAACTCTTAATACATTTTAAAATATATTGTCAAATGATGCAACCATTCTGGAAAGCAGTTTGGTGCTTCCTCAAAAAGCTGAACATAGAAATTTTATATGACCCAGCTATTGCACTACTTGGAATATACCCTGAGAATATGAGATCTGAGGCACAAACTGAGATTTTTATACCAATGATCAGAGCATTATTCACCATCACAAAAACATGGAAACAGCCCAAATGTAGATACATTCACACAATGGAATACTATGCAGCACGCAGGAGCGATGGCTCTGTAAATTGTTACTGAATTTGAGAGGGACTAGAGAGCATTATGCTGAGTGAACCAACTCAGTCACATAAGGATAAATATTGTAAAAAACCGTTATTGTAGAATGAGTATAAGGATCCAGGAGGGGTGGGAGAGGCTGGGAGCAGAGGGATGTGGATGTACGGTGGGGGGGGGGATTAATAATTCGGTTGTACAGTTTGATGGGTGGGCTGGTGAGGGAAATTGAAAGAATTTGCTCAAATTTGTATTTGAATTTTGTAAACTAAAATTTGAATTTTGTAAATTAACTAGTAGAAAAAGAAAAAAAATGAAAAGAACCAGGAATGCACACAGTTGGGTTCCTAGTGGGGTAATATGGGAGGGAAATTAATAACAGCAAATAAGGAAAGAAACTGTGTAGGATCCATAGGAATTGAACATGGTCTTCCTCAGATAGCGGTGGGTGTGCACATGCAAGAGATGTTAGATGGTGATTTTAAAGGCTTTCAAAAATTGTTTTAGGTAATTTCCATTCCTAGATATGAAGAGTTTATTGGCTTTTAGAAGAAACATATGCTCTGAGACTGATATTTGTACAGTCATCCAATGTGCTCTTCCTGTAATCCTTAAAATCTTCATCCCTCTCATGAAAGGGATTTCCCCCCCACTGTTTAAAAATATATTCTACAAAAAGATTTTTATATATGTGATGTTTAACAATTTTAAAATCTTTTTATAACTCCTCTAAAACTGCAGCTTTTAATCATGATAAACCTGGAGTCAGAAGCCCAGCTTCATATGTATTCTGATCCTGCTTCTCCAACATGTCCAATGAATAGAATTACATGCATCCTTCCCCACATTATTCCTTCTTGGGACACATAAACACATCTCCAGGCACACAAGGAGATCACTTAGAGGTCTGCTTTTATGGCCACTGGGTCACATTTTACCAACACTCCTCTCCATCCTCTTTCACTTGGTATTCAGTCTTCAATCTGTAAATCAATAGCTCTTACACTCAGATTATCTGAGTTTTTGAAGTTTTAAGTTGTATTTATCTAAAGCACATACAAAGATGTTGAAAAAGATAATATGTTTTCTTGACAATGTATTGAAAAACATTAAAACCTCAAATCAACTGCCAAAAAGTTGATATCAACTGTATAAAACAAAGCAGAAACACCACCAGTTCCGCCTTAAGAGTTTCCAAGGCTGCAGATCCTTCTTGAAGTACTGCCTCATCTTACTCCCACGGAGTTTATGGTGGGTTTTGTCTACGGACCTTTCAGTTAGGAGCCTAATCTCCTAAACACATTGCCATCAGAAATCCTAGAGTAAAGCACAGGATTCAAATGTAAACCCCTATCAGGCACGCATGCATGCTCTTTAAACGTTCTCTCTGCTATATGTACTAATTATCTTCCTCTAATTCTTTCCCAGATGTGAATCTAAAATAATGTTAACAATCTATTGAGTATCCTATTGTGGTTTAAATAAGCATACACAAGCAAACTTATGTCCTGGTCCTCTTTTGGAGACACAAACATAAATACAAACAAGTGTTTAAAGGTTTGTTAATTTATCCAAATGGGCTAATTTTCTATCTATTTTTCTGCAAATTGATTTTGCTCAAATGACTGTATGTATTTCTCCCACTTAACTACTATATCCTTTTCATGGAATGACTCCTTAATTTTATTCAATTTGGAGCTTTACCAGAAATTTGCTTCCATTCCGCAGTAACTGGGCAACCAATTATTTTGCCAACATTAATGTTGTTAAACATCCTTTTGTACTACCAGATATAACTTTTATGGTAGAGATGGCCAAGAATGAGAATCTCATATAAAGAATATTTGAAAAGACTAGAGCTAAGTTTGTCACCATGGCATTACCTTGAAAGGTTATAATCATCTTTCCAAAGATGTTTTAATGGATTCTTTTCATACAAATTTTACTGGTATTTTTACTGATATCTTCTTATGTACTAGTGTTTTTAAAACTACTTTGATAGTAGTGATTGGGCTTCTGGTCTTGTTTTGCCTGGTCTTTTAGAATGCACTTCCACTGTTAAATTGATTTAAATTATTTGTTTTAGTTGTTTGAAACATATGTAATTATTTTTGCATTACACTTTGTATATTTTTTTTAATATATTACTGGCTTGTCATATGTTTTACATCCTTTGTGCCTCAGAAGGATTAGATGGGGGAGCACCATTTATTAAATGTTATATGCCTGAGTTGAAACAGCGGGTTTGTGTGGTTATTTTGATCTATTAGTAATTTTTCTGTTTCATTAGTCTGTTTCTCAATATTTACGTTATGAGTGCATAGCTGTTATATGATGAAGACATACATCACTATCCTACTTAGTGTTGTCTGTTTGGTAAAGGAATTCTACTAGTTCAAGGATTAATTGCTTAGCTATTAATCAAAAGAATGTTTTTCTAGTGGAACCACCACAGTGGAACTTTAGAAGAAAGCCGTGGCACTTTCATTTTTTTTTTTTAAAGAAAACTCACTGCCCAGAATAATGTGTGAGCAGTCAAATAACCTATGGGGCTATTGTTGTTAAATTGTTGTTAAGTGCCATTGAGTCATAGATGACTCATAGCGACCCTATGAATGAAAGTCCTTAACACTTGCCTGCGTGACTTTCATCCTTTCTCCAGGTTCATAGAGTTTCCGGAGGAAAGCTATTTATGGAAGTGGATGCCATTCCTGCTTCCATGGGGCTACTAGGGATGAAAAATTGATTCAGTGTTTCCTACAACTACTTCCAATGTTATCT
>NW_006399896.1:4774916-4779132 GCF_000299155.1 Elephantulus edwardii | reverse complement strand
GTCAAGGGCGTGGTGGTGGAATGGATTGGCAAGACCTCCGCTGAGCCTGAGGGTGACATGCCCCTGGTCTTTGAGGCCGAGCTGTCACAGGAGACCACTATCAGCTTAGCCCCAAGTCTGGGGACCAGCCAGTCCCTGGTCAGTGCCCTGGAGCCCTGGCAGGAGGAGAGTGAGACCTGCACCCAGGAGCCCAGCATCCAGGTGGAAGAAGCTCAGGAGAGACCCCTCTGAGAGTGTAAGCTGGAGCAGTTTTAGAAAAATTGTACGCTGTGATGTGCTCTTTTGGGTAAGATTTGATGAAATATTTCCTGCACAGCATCTTTCAAGATATAAGAGGTAAAGGTTTGAAAGTGACTTTATTCTTTAAAACAAATTTTATTATCTTGTTTCAGACCTATCATTCTCACTGGATGTTTCCTTTCTCTTCCCTCCCCAACTGCCTGCGGTGTAACCTGATCAACCTGAGATCAAGTGGATTATAAGTCCAATAGATTTTTAAGGAGTAGAAAAGAGAAGGTACGTGACATCCACACCCAGGGATAAAGCATCAGAGCACACATGATCAGAGGTGAGGATGGGGGGCGGTAGGCCCAGGCTCTGGGTCCATAGTGGACAAAATCCCAGGTCTCAGCTGCATCAGCACATCCCAGGGCTGGAGTATTTGAACACATGACAGGTGCGTGTCCACAACTCTAAGACCAGAGGGAGTCATTGCCATGGAGAAACCTTCACAAGAACAGTAAGGGAGAACAGGCTTCCAGAACAGGAGCCTCCATCTACAGACTGTCCTTTGCATTTATCACTGTGACAGAACAATTTCTACGACAGACAGGCTCAGTGGAAAAGGGACTGAAGACAACTGAGGACAGATGAATTCTCCAGAGTCCTAAGGATCCAAAAGAACCAAGATTCTCAGAGGTACCGTGGTGGGAAGGGTTGGTACTTCCAGAACAGGAGAGGCTGACTTGGAAGCCCTATTTTTTGAACTATTTTTGTCAAACTCTCTTTCTTAAACTCCAACTTTCTAGTTAGTTTCCTCTAAGTAGTTTTAAAGAACAAGGAATGCACATGGGTGGGTTTCTAGTTGGGTAATGTGGGAGGGAAAGTTATCACAGCATATAATCCTTATACACATTATATGCGAGATAATTTTCAGGCTCTGTAGGACATGCTCTTATCTGCCTCAGATAGCTGTGGATATGCACATGCAAGAGATGCTTGAGGACGATTTTAAAGGCTCTCACCGAATTGTTTTGTTAATTTCCATTTCTAGATATGAAGAGTTTATTGACTTCATGAAGAAAAAATATTCCGGGTCTGATTATTGTAGTCATCAATGTGCTCTTCCTGTAGTCATGAAAATCTTTGTCTCTGCCATGACAGGGATTTCCCCCTACTTTAAAAATATATCTGAGGCAATCTCCTCCTGTACCAGTCAGATCCAATTTGACTGTACACACACGTGTGCACACACACACACACACACACACACACACACACACACAGACACACATATCTTATAAAGTATTTTCATATATATCCTGTTTAAAAGTTTTCAAATATGTTTATAACTCCTCTGAGAAGGCAGCTTTCAATCATGAAAACCCCAAGTGTATGTAATCTGACCCTGCTTCTCCACCATGGCTAATGGCAGGAATCACATGAAGCACATGTGTCTCCTTCCCCGCATTGCTGTGTATTGGGCACATGTACACATTCTCAGCACACGAGGAGATCTGCTGGAGGGTTTGCTTTTATGGCAAGGCGGTCACATCTCACTCACTGTGCTCCCCATTCTCTCTCACTCGGTGCTCAAACTTCAATCTGTAAATAACTAGATCTTCTACTACCATTATCCTTCCAGGTCTTCTATGCTTTAAGTCACATTTGTGCAGTCCATATAAAATAGATTGAAAGTGGCAGTACATGATATATATATATATAATCATTAAAACAAAACTCCCAATCTACTGCCATCATGCTGATTTCATTTGTGTAAAACAGAGTAGAACCACCTCCAGTTCCCCCCAGGGTCTCCAGGCCTGCAGATCCCTGTGGAAACTCATCTTTCTCCCAAGTGGCCAGTGGGTGTTGCCTACTGACTTTCCACTTAGTGGTGAAAAGTATAAAACAATGGAAATGCAAATCTAGGGCATGTGCTGTTTTTTTTTTAAACATAAGTCTTTGCTACTTGTTCTAACTCTCCCCTGGTAATTCATTCCCACAAGTAAATCTAAGATAATTCACTTATACAAACTTGCTAGTATCTGTGCTTCTTTGGCTTCAGTAAGCATAGTGTATGCACAGGCATATACCCTAGTCATTTTCTAGATAGGCAAAAAGTGTTCAAATGTTTTTCCTTTTATCCATATGGCTTCATTTAATGCTCTGTGTGCCTTGATTTTCTGCTTAAATAATAACTCACAGGTGTTTCTCCTACTTAACTGCCATAACCTTATTCATTGCAGTGACTCGCAAATTTTACTGAATGTGTAGCTTTACTATAGGTTTTCTCAAAGTATCCAGTCAGTTCTTTTGCCAATATTCACAGTTATCATGCTTTATATCTCATTGATAATATCTATATCTCTCTCTCTCTATATATATATATATCTCCATATCTCTATATCTATATCTCTATATAATTTTTTTGGTAGAAATTCCCATTAATAAGATTCCTCTTTTAAAGACTTATAAAATGTAGAGCCATGATCACTATCCTTATTCTAAAGGTTCAAACAATGCATCTCTTCAGGCATGTCTGAAGTTGTCCTTCTCCCCAGAACCAGCACAGTTGTTGACTGAGACACTTGGATGGAAACCATTCCAGGACGCTCTCTTCAGATCCCAGAGAGGATGCTCCTGACCTGTACAATGACTTCTCAGTATGCTGCGTATGAGCACGGTGTAATGTAAGGACAGAGGAGCCGAAGTTCAGTGGGACATGGGAGAGTGTGAGGTGGGCCCAGCAATGGTAGCTTTATGGTTAGAGTTTTGAGAAGGAGTTTCACAGGGTTGTTTGTATATAAGGGAAGCAGAATGATGCATGGCTCTGTGGAAACCTGACTGCAGGTGAGTAAGTAGACTTAAAGTCCTAACCCTGAGATCTGGGTCCTTCCTAGCAACAGGCAGGCAGAGAAAGAAGCACAACTTGCCAGGAAAGGAGGAAGTTGACTGAGTTAAGGGAGCTCACTCGATGATGAATTCTGGCCTCACAGGCTGGTTTGAGTTTTATGCTTCTGATGCATTGTTGTGCATTGATTCTGATGCATTGACTCATCTGAGAGTGTAAGCTGGAGCTGTTTTAGAAAAATTGTACGCTGTGATGTGCTCTTTTGGGTAAGATTTGATGAAATACTTTCTGCACAGCATCTTCCAAGATATAAGACTTAGAGGTTTGAACGTGACTTTACCCTTTAAAGTAAATTTTATTATCTTGTTTCAGACGTATCATTCTAACTGGCTGTTTCCTTTCTCTTCCCTCCCTGACTGCCTCCCTTCACAAACACAGCCAGGGAGGACAGGGCTTCCAGAAAAAGAGCCTCCATCCACAGGTTGCCCTTTGCATTTGTCACTGTAGCAGAATGACTTCTGCAAGGGACAGGATCAATGGAAGAGAGAGAGTGAAGACATTGAGGACAGATGAATTCTGTAGTGTCTTATGTATCGAAAAACACAATCAGTGATTCTCAGCAATACCATGTGGCAGGGGTTGGTACTTCCTGGATAGGAGAGGTTAACTTGGAAGTCCTAGTTTTCTGAAATGTATTTGTCAAAATCGTTTTCATAAATTCAATCATTCCAGTTATTTTCCTCTATGTTTTAAAAGAACCAGGAATCTGGTACAATGACAGGCACATAGACCAATGGAAAAGTATTGAGAAACCAGAAATAGACCCACCTATCTATGGTCAACTGATATTTGATAAGGAAATCAAAGATATTAAATGGGGAAATTAAAACCTCTTCAATAAATGATGCTGGCAAAACTGGACTTCCACCTGCAGAAAGCAGAAACAGGATCCACATCTTACAACACATACAAAAATCAACTCAAGGTGGATTAGAGACCTTGAAGTAAAGCCCCAAACCGTAACGTTCTTAAGAGACAAACTGGGATCAAGCTTAGAAGGGCAATTGTTGTTGTTATGTGCCGTCGAGTTGTTTCCGACTCATAGCGACCCTATGCACAACAGCCCTAAACCCTGCTCTATCC
>NW_006399896.1:4766536-4768489 GCF_000299155.1 Elephantulus edwardii | reverse complement strand
TTTTTCTTATTTACTTTAGTATATGTCTTAGTGTATGACCTCTGCTGTTGCACCCAAGCATTGTGTTATATACAATTTTAATGCCTTAGAAAGTGCTCCACAGGAGAAAGATAGGCAATCACCTCCCATGAGACTAACTGCCTCTGAAAACCCACTGGAGTGTCAGTTATGGGTTGGTTTCAACTTGACTGATCACAACAATAGCAAAAATCTAGGTATTAGGTATATGGATTCAAGATATATTATGTATACACTTTAGATATTTGGTAATTAGTAAGTGAAAAGATGGAAGGAGTACACAGAGTGACTAAACCTAAAAGTTGACACAGAATTTAATGAAACAGCATATAATCAAGTGCCTCTGTTGGAGGAAGTTTAAGCTTCTCTGAAGAAATTTGAGGGGGGGGGGGTAAGGCCCCAGGAATTGACAGCATACCAAATAACATATTTCAACAAACAGATGCTGTCCTAGGCGCACACACCAGGTTGTGCCAAGAAATCTCCTGGAAAACCATCTGGCCAATAGCTTGGGAGAGATCCATATATATTTCCATTGCAAAAAAATGTGACTTGACAGAGTGTGGAAATGGTCACATCATATCAACAATATATCTCATACAAGCAAAATGCTGCTGAAGATTATCCAAAAGTTATAGGAACAGCACATCGACAGAGAACTACCTGATGTGCAGTCTGGGTTTAGAAGAGGATGGGGCACTAGGGATATTACAGTCAATGTTAGATGGATCTTAGCTGAAAGCAGAGAGTACCAGAGGAATGTCAATTTGTGTCTCATTGTCTGTGCAAAGGCATTTGACTGTGTGGATCACAACAAACTGTGGCCAACTTTGAGAAAAATGGGAATCCCAGAACACATGATTGCACTTACGTGAGATCTATGCTTGGACCAGGAGGCAGTGGTTAGAATAGAGCAAGAAAACACAGCATACTTCAAAATCAGGGAAGGTGTACGCCAATGACACATTTTATCTCCATACCACTTCAATCTATATGTGGAACAGACAATCCAGGAGGCTGGACTCTGTGAGGAAGAATGTGGTGTCAGGATTAGAGGAAGACTCATCAACAACCTGCGTTATGCAGATGACACAACTTTGCTTGCTGAAACTGGGGAAGACTGACACATTTTCCACAGATGGTCAAGGACTGCAGCCTTCAACATGGAATTGAAGCTTAACCTCAAGAAAACATCCTCACCACTGCAATTCATGTTTTGATTTCCTTTTTATATTAGTGGTCTTATATACCATATGTAGCTCAGCCTAATTCTAGTTTTATCCATATTGTACAGTGTTTCTTTCATTGTTGATAATTTTTTAGTGATGCATAATACTGTTTTATAAATGTACCTCAGCTTCTTTACTCATTCATCCACTGATAATGGGTTGTTTCCAATTCTTTACTATTCTTAACAGGGCTGCAATAAGCATGTTGTTTGTTGTTATGTGGCATCGAGTCGCTTGCAACTCATAGCGACCCTATGTATAAGAGCACTAAATGCCGTTCTATACTGTGCCACCTCGTCGTCTCAAACACACTCATTCCCACCACTACTCACAGAATCGATCCTTCTCATAGAAGGTCTTCCTCTCCTGCGCTGCCCCTCCACTCTGCCAAACATGATGTCCCTCTCAAAGGACCAGTCAGTCCCTCCTTGCAACATGCCCAAAGTATGTCAGATGAAGCTTTAGTATCCTTGACTCCACGGAGCATTCCAACTTCACCTTCTCCAGGACAAACCTGTTTGTTCTCCTAGCAGTCCATGGTATATTCAACACTCTTCTCCAGAAACATAGCTCAAAGGCATAAATTCTGTCATCCCTATTCACTGTCCAACTCTCCGATGCCTAGTATGTACTTGCAAAGGCAATAGCCTGGATCAGGCACACCTTAGTCTCCAGCCTGACGTCGTTGCTCTTCAATACTCTTGAG
>NW_006399896.1:4760611-4766315 GCF_000299155.1 Elephantulus edwardii | reverse complement strand
TCTGCAGCAAACGCTTCAGGTTCTTCTCAGTTTCAGCAAGCAGCCTTGTGACATCTGCATAACACAGGTTGTTGATGACACTTCCACCAATCCTGATTCCACGTTTCTCCTCATACAGCCCAGCGTCTCAGATGATATGTTCTGCATACAGATTGAAGAGGTATGGAGACAGACTATGTCCCTGACGGACCCCTTTCTTGATTTTGAACCATCCAGTGTCTCCTTGCTCTGTTCTGACGACTGCCTCTTGGTTCAAGCATAGGTTTTTCATTAGCACAATCAAATGTTCTGGGATTCCCATTTTTCTCAGAGTCAGCCAGAGCTTGTGGTGATCCACAGTCAAAAGCCTTTGCATAGTCAACGAAGACATAGACATTCTTTTGGTATTCTCTGCTTTCTGACAAGATCCATCTAACATTAGCTATAATATCCCAAGTACCATGACCTCTTCTAAATCCAGCCTGCACATCTGGCAGTTCTCTGTTGACATATTGTTCCAAACGTTTTTGGATAATTTTCAGCAGATTTTTGCTTGCATGTGATATCAATGATATTGTTCGATAATTTCCACACTCTGTTGGGTCACCTTTCTTTGGAATGGGAACAAATAATTGATCTCTTCCAGTCAGTTGTCCAGTTGACTAGTTGGCTGTCCTCCAGATTTCCTGACACAACTTAGTGAGCACATCCAGGGCAATGTCTGTTTGTTGAAATAAATTAATTGGTATGCTGTCAACTCCTGCAGGCTTGTTTTTTGCCATTTCTTTCAGAGCAACTTGAACTTCCTCCTTCATTACCATAGGCTCTTACTCATATGTTATTTCATGAAATTCCTCTCTGTCAGCCAATTCCTTTCGATACAGTGATTCTGTGTACTCATTCCATCTTCTTTTGATACTTCGTGGATCATTCAACATTCTATCCAAACCATCTTTAAGTATTGCCACCCATGGCTTGAATTTCTTTTACAACTCTGTCAGCTTAAGAAACACTGAGCGAGTCCTACCCTTTTGATTTTTCTGACTCCAGCTCTCTGCACTTTTCATTATAGTATCTTGCTTTGTCGTCCCGAGTTGCCTTTTGAAATTTTCTGTTCAGCTCTTTGATTTCTTGGTTTCTTTTAGCTTTGGCTTCTCGGCACTCTAATGCAATACTCAGAGTCTCATCCGACATCCATCTTAGTCTTTTATTCTTCTTCAGCCTTTGTAATGCAACAATTAATGAATGGAAATCCAAAATCTTTGTAAATGTTCATTAAAATTAATAAAATAATTTTTTTAAAAGAAAAAAAAGGATGTGGAACATTTGGAAAACCTGTTGTCAAAGACCTCTCTAAATTACTAAAGAGCAAGGATGTCAATTTAAAAGGCTAAAATGTGCTTGCTCTAAGAACCAAAGTGTTTTCAATTGCTTGGTATGCATCTGAAAGTTGAACAGGGAATAATTGATGCTTTTGCATTGTGGTGTTGAAGAAGTGTATTAACTCTACCAAAGACTGCTAAAAGGAGATGTGAATCTGTCTTGAAAGAAGTGCAGTCAAAGTGCTTCTTAGAAATAATGATGATGAGACTTTATCTCAATTACTTTGTCAGGAAGAGACATCATACCGGTTAAAGTAGAGGGCCAGCGAAAGAGAGGAAGACTTTTAGTGAGCTGGGCTGACACAGTAATTATCACAAAGGCCTGAGCATGCTGGAGACTATGAAGATGAGGCAGGATAGTGCAGAGTTCCACTCAGTTGTTCACAGTGTGTGTATGAGATGCAATCAACTAGATGAAACATATCAACAGCAAACATGATCCGAGATTTCCCTCAGTTTTCACTGCTTGCCTAGAACAAAGATGTCCAATAGAAATATAATGCAAACTACATAGTAAAACATATCTAGTAGTCACATTTACAAGCTAAGAACAAGTAATATTAATTTTAAAATTCATTTTATTTGCTAGATAGAAATGATTGTTGGGAACTCTGGTGGCATAATTTTGGGTAGTTGAGCTAAAAACTTGGAGATCTTGCCACTTTGGTGCTTCAAATCCCCTAATAGCTCCTCAGGGGAAAGATGTGAAATCTCTGCTTGTGAAATTTGTAGCCTCTGAAGACCAATGAAAGGTCAGCAATGACTTGGATCCAAGTTGATGGCAATGAGTTTTCAGTTTAAAATCTAATAATCTCAACGTGTAATGAACAGAATGTGTTTGATTGAAACATTCTGTAATATTTTATCATTGAACCTAGTATGTATTTTATGCTTATAGCACATTACAGAATACAGCACAATTCAGAAGATAAGGTGTGAAAATTAACACCAGACCTATTACAGAAATTTATAAATATTTGTGCATTTTTTATGTACCTTTAAGGAAAAAAGAGATAAGCTCAAAAACTGAGTTTTAGGAAAATGTTTCGTATCAAGTTGTCTTGAAATTCCTGCAGAAGAGAAGAAGAATGGTGAAGATTGGGAAGATTGAGGAGTATCTGACCTAACATTTTGTATAGTTTCAAACGAATGTGAAGGTTGGACAGTGAATAAGGAAGACCAAAGAAGAAGTTCTGCTTTTGAACTGTGCATTAGTGAAGAGTATTGAATGGACTGTCAAAAGAACATACACATCTGTTTTGGAGGAAGTGTGGCCAGATGATTCTTAGAAGGCAAGGATGGTGACACTTCTTCATCTCACATACTTTCGGCATGTTTTCAAGAAAATTGTTGTTGTTGTTATGTGCCATCAAGTCACTTGCGACTCATAGCAACCCTTTTTACAACAGCTCTAAACTCCGCTCTGCCCTGTGCCAATCTCACTGTCTCCGACACACTCATCCCGATTGCCCCAATCACCGAATCAATCCATCTCTCAGAGGGCCTTCCCCTCCTGCACCTGCCCTCCACCCTCCCAAGCATGATGTCCCTCTCCAAGGATCGAACCCTCCTTACAACATGACCAAAGTATGTCAGATGAAGGCTCAGAATCCTTGCCTCCAAGGTGCAGCCCAGTTTAACCCTCTCCAGGCTGAATCTCTCTGTTTTTTTTAGCAGTCCATGGCACCCTCGGCACTCTTCTCCAGCACCACAGCTCAAATGCATCAATTCTCCTTCTAAACTCCCTGGTCATTGTCCAGCTCTCTGATGCATACAAGTGAGTGCAAAGACCATGGCCTCTACTAGATGCACCTTAGTCTCCAGAGATACACCGTTGCTCTTAAATACTTTAGAGCGGTTCCTAACAGCAGACTTTCTAATCGTAATACATCTTTTAATTTCCTGTCTGCTGGTGCCAAAAGTGTTGATTGTGGAGCCAAGCAGACTAAAGCTGTGAACAATCTTAATCTTTTCACCATCCATCCTGATGCTGCCAGTTGGTCTAGAGGTGAGACTTTTTGTCTTCTTGACATTAAGCCTCAATCCATATTGAAGGCTGCAGTCCCTGACCCTCAGCAGCAAGGGCTTCAGGTCCTCCTCAGTTTCAGGAAGCAGGGTTGTGTCATCTGCATAGCACAGATTGTTTATAGATCTTCCACCAATCCTGATGCCACATTTCTCCTCATAGAGCCCAGCCTTCCGCATGATCTGTTCTGCATACAGGTTGAAAAGGTATGGAGACAGGACACAATTAGTTTTTGGGAAAAAATGTCATATTTGGAAAAGTGGAGAGTCGGTGAAAGTGCGGACGATCCTCAGTGAAATGTGTTGACTGTGGGCTTGAGCATGGCAGAGATCATGGGGGTGGCATACGCTAGGGCAAGGTTTCAGTCTGTTCAGGGGATATAAAAAAAGCCATTTTGGTGGGTTTAGTTTGTAATTAGAGATTGGGATTTTTGTTGAAATATATGAGAACTCATTGTTATTTCATATTAATTTAAACTTTTAAAATAAAAAGTATATATTGAAAGTCGTCATAATGTTTCTACACAAGAGCCCTTGTGATGCAGAGGTCATAGTATCCCCCTGCTAACTGCAAGACCCAGGTGCACCCAACAGCAGCTCTATGAGGGAAAAATGTAGCAGTAAACCTTTGAAATCCTAGGGGCTGTTCTCTGTCAGAATGGGATCAATGACAATAGGTTTGGGTTTTATGTTTCTACCCTAGTCATGCTTTTCTTATTTCACATAACTATTTGAAACATAGTTACAGTTCTTGACAAACATGAAGAAACCCAGAACACATATAAGTGAGGAATGAAACAATCTGACTGTACGGAGCATATAACCGTTTGGATTGAATCATAGGACATATCATGTCAGGGAGCAGAGCATTTTCTTTACCTAGACAAGTGTTACTGGAGTTCCCTTGGTTCTTTCTGTGGCAGATTCCAAACAGCTGCAAGTTATATGCGAAATCTCTGGTCCTTGGCTGTGCAACTTTAGTAGTAGCCCACAGCATTGGTCATAAAGTAAAAATTATTCTGGGGCATGTCCAAACTTATACAGGTGCATTTCCAACGGCAACCCTCCCCACTGAGATGGACTGCTTGAGACTTCTGATAGTCTAATTGGTTAAAAATAATTTCTTACTCTTTGTTGCAAGTGTTCTATGCAGTTTGTTTCCCTGGCTAAAAAGAACTAAATGATCAACCTTAAAAAGAAAAGAGAGAAAAGGAAAATAAAAAGCTCTTGTTAAGTGCTGTTGAGTTGGAGGCGACTCATAGTAATCTTATGAACGAAAGACCTGGGCACTGGTATAACTTTCGTCCTTTCTCCAGGTTCATAGGGTTTCCAAAGGCAAGCTATTACAGAAGTAGATGCCACTCCTGCTTCCAAGCTTGTTTTAATTGGGGAGCTCCACCAAATACTGTCCACCATGGGTAACCATTCTTGCATTTGACTAATCAGTGTCAGTGTTCAGCTTCACAACAACCACGAGTTACCTCTGTACAGCAAGTGGACAAACCAGGGCTATATGACCTAGAAGAATGTTTCACTAACAACAAATAAAGCCAGGCCTGAGAGCTGCGGATTAGAGTCACCCAACTTTGGCTTAGGAGCATGACTTTCTGTCCACTAGGCCAACTGATCTCTCTCTATGCTGTTGTTGTTGTTCTTGCTGTTGTTATGCTGTCTAGTCAGAGGCGACTCATAGCGACCCTATGAACAAAAGATCTGGACACCTGTATAACTTTCGTCCTTTCTCCAGGTTCATAGGGTTTCCAGAGGCAAGCTATCACGGAAGTGAATGCCGCTCATACTTCCAAGCTTGCTTTAATACAGGAGCTCCACGAAACACTGTCCACCGTGGGTAACCATTCTCGCATTTGACACATCAGTGTCACAGTGTTCAGCTTCACAGCAACCAGCAGTTATCCCTGTACGGCAAGCGGACAGACCAGGGTTATATGACCTAGAAGAATGTTTTACCAAAATCAAGTGAAGGCAGGCCTGAGGGCCGCGGATTAGGGTTACCCACCTTTGGCTTGGGAGCATGACTTTCTGTCCATTAGGCCAACTGATCTCTCTCTATGCTGTTGCTGTTATAACTGCCGTAGATCCAAAATAATTTTTGTTTATAATTTGTTTTTTTGTTAAAGCCATTTCTAATACCATTTAAAGGAAGTCTTACACTTCTGAATGTATATTTTCCTCCCCAAGAGGGGTCTTATATCAGTCTATTCCCATATTTGTCTGTCTTTGGTGATACATTAAATTTAAATTTTGATCAGTTATATTTTTTTTTTTTATTTCCTGGCTGCTGGTGCCAAGAGTGTTGA
>NW_006399896.1:4756696-4758175 GCF_000299155.1 Elephantulus edwardii | reverse complement strand
TGGTACAGGAGAAGATTGTCCCTCCTTCTCCAGCAGAGCATCTGGTGGATTCGAACTGGATTAATTTCTTTATTCTTAGTGGAAGTACGTTTCTCCATTAGAAACAGGAAACAGAGTTTGTGACTCAAAATATAAAGTCATTAGTAAGTGTAATTGTTATTGTTCTGTGCCGTCAAGTCTCTTGCGACTCATAGTGACTGTATGTACAACAGCCCTGAACTCTGCTCTGTCCTGTGCCAATCACACTGTCTCTGATACACTATCCCAATTACTCCAGTCACTGAATCAATCCATCTCATAGAGGACCTTCCTCTCCTGCACTGTCCCTCCACCCTACCAAGCATGATGTCCCTCTCCAAGGACCTGTCTCTCCTTACAACATGTCCAAAGTATGTTTTCCTAGTGGTCCATGGTACTGTCAATACTCTTCTCCAGCACCACAGCTCAAAGGTGTCAATTCTCCTTCTATCCTCCCTAGTCATTGTCCAACTCTCTGATGCATAACAAGTGATTGCAAAGACCATGGCCTGTATCAGACACACCTTAGTCTCCAGAGAGACACCATTGCTTTTCAGTACTTTGTAGAGGTCCCTAACAGCAGACTTTCCCATCTCAATAGTGTAATTAGATAAAGACATATGTCAGTAATTATGGATGATCTAATTTCTGCTATTATAGTCATTTTTTCTCCCCTTTAATAACAAAACTATGGGTTAGCACTGAAATCTATTAATTATGTGAGTGTATTGGACAAGTGTACTTGAGCAGGATTCGGAGTTGCTGTACAATAGGGTAGTTCTGAGTCACAAGATGGCACAGAACACGAACAGCTGGAGAAGTATGCAGAGTCAAGAGTCTATCATGACATATTTGTAAAGACTTTGTTCTTGTTATGTGCCTTCTAATTGCCTGCGATTCATAGCAACCCTACGTACAATAGCTCAGAATGCCACCCTATCCTGAGCCAGTCTTACTAACGCTGGTACACTTACCCCCATTACCCTAGGTGTCAATGCATCCCATCCAGGCTCTTCTCCTGTGTCGTTCCTCTACCCTTCCAAGTATGATGTTTCTTGACTCCAAGGAGCAGCTTGGTTTCACCTTCCTTAAGACAGACCTATTTTTTCTCTTGGCTGTCCATAGTATGTTCAAGACCCTTTGCCAGCACCACAACTCAAAGGCATCGATTCTTCTTCTATCATCTTTAGTCACTGTCCAGCTCTCTGATGCATAGCAAGCAATTGTGAAGACTATAACCTGAATCAGGTGTACCTTAGTGTGTAGACTGACATCATTGCTCTTTGAAGAGGTCCCTGACAGCAGAATTTTTAGTAGATCTCTTTTAGCATAAAAACTGGTAATTAATATTATTATATATTTTAAGTTATTTCTTAATTACTATATAAAGGCCTTTGACTGTTTGGATCACAACAAGCTGTGTCTGACTCTGAGAAGAATAGGAATCCCAGAACATTTGAT
>NW_006399896.1:4753559-4754080 GCF_000299155.1 Elephantulus edwardii | reverse complement strand
TGATCTTATGCTACACTAGCGTTCTTGAGTTGCCACAGAAATTTTACGCCCTGCAAAGCCTAAAATATTTACCACCACCAGATACTTTATAAAAACAATTGCCAACCCTCGCTTTAGATTGTAAATTATAGGTCATTGGAAAATATATACAAGCTGTTAATTTTTAATGCTAAATTCTATAAAATGGGATCAAGAGCAGTTATTTACCTACGGCTGATATCCCTTTCTGTTAAGTGTACCTTTAGGATGAAGTGTTGGTTAGATGCCGTTGAGTAGAGTACATATCGACCCTATGAAGAGCTGATCTTTAGCCAGTCCTAGCCAGTGCCATCATCAGCATCTCTGACATGCTTGAGCTCACTGTTCCAGTCACAGTGCCAATCCATCTGGTTGAGGGTCTTCCTCTCTTCTGCTGATCCCCAGCTCACCTTTCCAAGTATGATGTTCCTTTTCAAGGCATAGCCTCTGCTCACAATATACTCCAAGTATGTGAGACAAAGTTTTGTCAGCTTTGCCTGCAA
>NW_006399896.1:4736971-4737499 GCF_000299155.1 Elephantulus edwardii | reverse complement strand
AATAAGTTCATGCCCAAGGAGAACACTGGCTGGACTTTGGGGTGGGAAACATTGCCTATCGCTCCGGGCAGTAGGGGGAAGGTAAGAATGGTGGGGCAGGAGGTAGAACAAGGTGGGAAGATTGGACCTTTAAAACTGTGTGAACACTGCTATTGCAACTCCTGCCACCCTTCTATATTCTCATGCATGTGGATAAGCAACTCAAGGTGACTGTGTTGTGCAGTTTATGGTTCTGTGTTCTGTTTCTCTCCTTATTGGACTTTTTGGACTTACTGGAGTTCACAAACTTTTCAGCTGCTGTGGATATCACAGCTGCTGCCACTGTCATCCTGGGTTCCCTAGTTTCCACATACTTAGTTCAAGGAGGCAATACTGTGCTATTTATTTCCATGTTCTGTTGTTCTCCTTAGTCGACATTTCAACTCAGTCTTTGCCTTCAGTCAGTGTCTGAAGTAACACTGACTGAAACAATGGGCTCAAGGATATCAGAAATCATGAAGTAATATAGAGCAAGATTCAGATCTGTTG
>NW_006399896.1:4716200-4736570 GCF_000299155.1 Elephantulus edwardii | reverse complement strand
ACATGCCCAAAATATGTGAGATGAAGTTTCATCATCCTTGCCTTCAAGGAGCTGCACTTTTTCCAAGCCATATTTGTTTATTCTTTTGGTATTCCATAGGACACGCACTCCTCTTTTTTAACACCATAATTCAAAGGCATTAATTCTACTCCTGTCATCCTTATTCATTGTCCAACTTTCAGATACATAAGAAAGTAGTTGAAAAGACCATGGCTGACCGCTGACATCATTGCTCCTCAGAACCTTGGAGAGATCCTCAACAGCAGATTTCCCCAATGCAACAAGTCTTTTACATCCTTGGCTGCTGACACCAAGGATGTTGATGATTGTGGATCCAAGTAAGATGAAATTGTTGATCATTTCAATCGTTACTCTATGTCATGAATCTGCTTATTGGCCCAGAGCTGAGGAATTTTGTTTTCTTAAAATTGAGATGTAATCTATATTGAAAGACATATTTTTTCACTGTCTGCAGAAAATGCATTCTGGTTATACTTTATCCAAGACACATTTTCTGGTCAGCCATGAATAGATATAATATTCCCGTATAAGTAATACATTCATAACATATTAGGCAGTAGCAAACATTGGCTTGTGAAACAAGAATTATGCCATCAGTGACAGTTTCATGCCAGTTAACTGGGTCAAGACTCTTAGTGGTTTTACAGTAATAGGATATAATTTTGTGGTTATGTAATGATCTTGTTATTATATGCTGTCGAGTAGGAATCGACTCATAATTTATCCTCCAGTGGGTTTTCAGAATCTGGAACTTACTCATATTGATAAATGACAAATGCATGCTATTTTTATTTTATAATTTCAACCATCTTCCTTTTTTTTTTAAAAAAATCTTATTTATGCTCTTAGCTATGTTCTATCATAGTTACTTCACCCCAATACACTTTTTCTAGAGTGATAACATAAGAAAGACAAGAGTGAAATGGAGCATGTTAAAGATAATTGTCCTCAAGTTTTTCCATTTTATCATCCATGGCCAAGACATATCAGAAAATTTTCAAGGAAAATATTCTTTCTTCTTTATGAATTTCTAGGCATATATACCTAGTAGGTGGCCTATTGGCAAAAAGCTGTGCTGCAAACCCAAAAGCATGCAGTTCAAGACCAATAGCTGCTTCGCGGAAGAAGAATGGTCAATCTCCTCTGAAAACCTGCCTGAGGGTCAGCTATGGGTTGGTTCCAACTCTGAGGGACACAACAATATCAACGCACCTGATTTGGAGAAATTATTACTTATTTATGGGGATAAATAGTCAGACCAAGGTTAGAGGCCAGAAGTTAGTAACTATGTCCTATTGTATGTGTGACCACTTGGATTGCAATCTTATTTAGGTCAGTCTTGCCTGGGAAGTTTGGGGAGAGTTTTGTGTGGAGCCAAGCACATACTAGGGGTAGGAGGAGGAATTTCCCTTCAAATCATAAGTATTGCACAGTGTTTGAAGACAACAGAACCAAATATTAATGGTATTCCAAAGATTCCATGTATAGATATTACTAGATACTTTGTCTGTAATGCCTGATGCTCTTCAAATTCTTTGCTATCTGGAGAGGGGAACCCAGTGGTTCCTGAGGGGAACATATATCATTGTGCAGGTTTCATTAATAACAAATTCTTTCTTGTTATGATTTTAAAGCTGTTTTGTTAGCTTCTGCCTGTTAGTATTAGTTCCATACTCTGATACTATGAAAAAGTAGCTTTATTGTTGTTTTACGTTATGAACCTTACAAATATCAAAGACATATACTGTGTTCAAAGACATATACTGTGTTCAAAGACATATACTGTGTTGCTATGTGTCTCAGCTTTTTCAGGATCATCATTCTTGGGATCTCTCAGCTGCTTATTATTTTGCAAAGTTTATGCATATTTAAAATTGAGACAGGCTAGGAAGAAGGATTGGCCATCCACTTCCGAAATGACAGGCCTTCGAAAAGCCTATGTACAATAGAGCACACTTAGATTATTGCTTGGACTAGCAGACATGGCAACTGAGACTGAGATCTTAGAAATGGAAATACAGAGAAAAGGGAACAGCTGTAAGCAGACACGAGTGATTGGAATGTGGAATGTGAGAAGCATGAATGAAGGAAAATTGGACATTGTTAAGAAAGAAATGGAACGCATAAATATTGACATACAAGGTATTGGCGAAAGGAGATGGCTTGGCATGGGACATTTTGAATCAGATGATCATATAATTTACTATGCTGGGGATGAAACGGTGAGGAAAAATGGGGTTGGTTTCATAGTTAAAAAAGTTATTTCTAGATCCATCCTGAAATACAATGTGGCGAGCGACAGGATAATATCCATACACATACAAGGAAGTCCAGTGAAGCCCACTATCATTCAAATATATGCACCAACAACTAGAACCAAACAGGAGGAAATAGAAGATTTCTACCAACTTTTGCAGTCAGAAATTAATCAAACATGCAATCAAGATGCATTAATAATAATGGGCAACTGGAATGCAAAAGTTGGGAACACGGAAGAAGGATCAGTAGCTGGAAAACATGGGCTCGGTGAGAGAAAAGACGCTGAATGATAGAGTTCTGCACATTCAATGATTTATTTATTGCAAATGCCTTTTATAAGAAACACAAACACAGGCTATCCACATGGATTCCACCTGATGGTATGCATAGAAATCAAATTGATTACATTTGTGGAAAGACTCGATGGAGAAGCTCAGTATCAGCAGTGAAAACCAGGCTGGGTGCTGATTGTGGGACAGACCATCAACTACTCATATGCAAGTTCAAGCTGAAGTTGGGGAAAATTAAATCAAGTCCACAGGACCAAAATTTGACCTTAAGTCTGTCCCACTTGAATTTCAAAACCATCTCAGGAACAGGTTTTAGACCTTGAGCACCAATTAGGGTAGACCAAATGAGCTCTGGGAGGTTATCAAGAAAATCGTCCATGAAGAATGCAAAAGATCATTACAAAGGCTGAAAAAGAAGAAAAGACCAAGATGGATGTCAGATGAGACTCTTCAGTATTGCATTAGAGCGCCAAGCAGCCAAAGCTAAAAGAAGAAATCGAGAAATCAAAGAGCTAAACAGAAAAATTCAAAAGCCAGCCTGGGACGACAAAGCAAGATACTATAACAAAATGTGCAGAGAGCTGGAGTCAGAAAATCAAAAGGGCCGAACTCGCTCAGCATTTCTTAAGCTTAAGGAGTTGAAAAAGAAATTCAAGCCACGGGTGGCAATACTTAAGGATACTTTGGATAGAATGTTGAATGATCCAGGAAGTATCAAGAGAAGATGGAAGGAGTACAGAGAGTCACTGTATCAGAAGGAATTGGCTGACACAGAAGAATTTCATGAAATAACATATGAGGAAGAACCTATGGTGATGAAGGAGGAAGTTCAAATTGGTCTGAAGGAATTGGCAAAAAAACAAGGCTCTAGGAGTTGATGGCATTCCAATTGACATATTTCAACAAACAGACACTGGCTTGGATGTGCTCACTAAGTTGTGCCAAGAAATCTGGAAGTCAGCCAGCTGGCTGACTGACTGGAAAAGATCGATATTTGTTCCAATTCCAAAGAAAGGTGATCCAACAGAGTACGCAAATTATCCAACAATATCATTAATATCACATGCAAGCAAGATTCTGCTGAAAATTATCCAAAAACATTTGGAACAATATGTCAACAGAGAATGGCCAGATGTGCAGGTTAGATTTAGAAGAGGTCGTAGTACTAGGGTTATTATAGCTAATGTCAGATAGATCTTGGCAGAAAGCAAAAGAATACCAGAAGAATGTCTATCTGTGCTTCATTGACTATGCAAAGGCTTTTGACTGTGTGGATCACAGTAAGTTGTGGCTGACTCTGAGAAGAATGGGAATCCAAGAACATTTGATTGTGCTAATGCAAAACCTATACTTGGACCAAGAGGCAGTCATCAGAACAGAGCAAGGAGACACTACATGGTTCAAAAAAGAAGGGGGTCCGTCAGGGATGTATTCTGTCTCCATACCTTTTCAATCTGTACGCAGAACAGATCATCTGAGATGCTGGGCTGTAAGAGGAGGAATGTGGCATCAGGATTGGTGGAAGAGTCATCAATATCCTGTGTTATGCAGATGACACAACTCTGCTTGCTGAAACGGAGGAGGACCTGAAGCACTTCCTGCAGAAGGTCAAAGACAGCAGTCTTCAATGTGGATTGAAGCGCAACATCAAGAAAACCAAGATTCTCATCACTGGACCAATTGGCAGCATCAGTAAGGATGGTGAAGAGATTGAGAAAGTTAACAGTTTTAGTTTACTTGGCTCCACAGTCAGCACTCTTGTTAACAGCAGCCAGGAGATGAATTGCATTGGGAAAGTCAGCTGTGAGGGACCTCTCAAGAGTACTGAAGAGCAACGACATCATGCTGGAGACTAAGGTGCTCCTGATCTGGGCTATCATCTTCACAATTCCATGCTATGCATCTGAGAGTTGGACAGTGAATAGGGATAACAGAAAGAGAATTTATGCCTTTGAGCTCTGGTTCTGGAGAAGAGTGTGGAATATACCGTGGACTGCTAGGAGAACAAACAGGTTTGTTCTGGAGAAAGTGAAGCTGGAATGCTCCTTGGAGTCAAGGATTCTGAAGCTTCATCTGACATACTTTGGGCATGTTACAAGGAGTGACAGGTTCTTGGAGAGGGACATTATATTTGGCAGAGTGGAGGGGCGGCATAGGAGAGGAAGACCTTCCATGAGATGCATCCATTCTGTGACTGGAGTGGTGGGAATGAGTGCATTTGAGACGACTAGGTTGGCACAGGATAGAACAGCGTTTAGGGCTCTTGTACATAGGGTCGCTATGAGTCTCAAGCAACTAGATGGAACACAACAACAACAACAACAACAACAACAAATGTCTTACTTCCAACCCCATCCCTCCCTCACCTAGGTTTGTTAATGTTTTTCTTGAATGGTAATCCAATATAAAAACGCTCAACGGAGGAGCTTTGGTGGCCTAGTGGCAAGAAGTTGCACTGCAAGAGGTATGTGGTTCGAACCCACCAGATGCTCTGCTGGAGGCGGGGCAATCTCCTTCTGTACCAGTCAGGTCTAAATTGACGGTACACACACAAAAAGTAATAAAAAAATTTCAAAAAGCCCTAAAGGCCCAACGGCTACTACTGAGGAAAAAAATGAGATTCTAGCACAAATTATGGTGAGGTAAATTTATTCAAGGCCAATGCTAAAACTTTAATAAAGGACCTTTAAAGAAAGCAAAGGGAGGTCTGGTGGTTTAGTTCTTAGGAGATGCGCTGCTAAACCAAAGGCAAGGGCTTACCACCAGCTTACCGGAGGGAGAAACGTGAAATACTATGCTATTTACTGCCTCTGAAAACCCGCTGGAGGGTCAGCTATGAATGGATCCCCAAAAGTGCACAACAATGACAAAGAAAGTAAAGACTATACAAGAATCTATTTTGTCCATGTCACTTAGCTATGTCTTCAGCAGCACAGTACACTTAGAAACAAACAGTGGTCATCCTATAATGAATGACTGTCAGGGCGGGACCAAGGTCTAAGGGAGAACAAAGGATTTGAGGAATATCATCAACATGTCAACAAAGGGAGTGAACAGCCTAAACTACCAGGGAGTGCCCCTCCTTTCCCTCCCCGGAAAACCACCCACCTGGCTAAATCACAATGGAATGTCCCTAAAGACCCTTACTATAAAACCTGCCCTAATCCACTTTGTTGTTAAGTGCCGTGGAGTCGCAGGCGACTCATAGCGACCCTGTGAAGGAGTCCTTGACGCTTGGGTGCCTTTCATCCTCTCTCCAGGTTCATAGGGTTTCCGGAGGCAAGAGGGGAGCTCCACCCCACTCTCTGTCCGCATTGGGTAGCCAACCATTAACTTTAGGGTGCGGTATTTCCCTGGTCTATCCGTCTACCTGTTTCTCCCTCTCTGCAGCCCAAGGAATTCCGCCCAGGAGACCCTTAATAAACCTTTCTTTCTCTGGTTCCTTCCTTGAGTCCTTGGCCTTACGTACGTCGAGTGCGAAGAACTAACTGTGACATTCTGCTTTTGCCGCTGTTTCCTTCGCCCACTCTTTGCCTAATCCTTATATGCATGTTAAGTCTCTCATTTTCTGGCATGAACAGCCAAAATATAAATCTGCGGACACCCATGACTAGCCGCGTATTACTCCAGTCACTTCCAGTGTCGAAGATCTGACAAGACTGACATTTGGGCTAAAAGCGACGTAAGAGGCGGGGTTACGTGTTGCCCCGCCCACGAACTCACGTAGATTTTGCAGACGCCCTTCAGACGTGTTGGCTGGCGTCATTTCCGGCGGGACTTCCTTCCCCGGGTCAGGAGGCAAAGTTTATGGTTTTTGAAGAACTTCCAATTTTGTTTCATAACCTAGTACGTCGTTCGTCACTTGGGTCCTAGTGGGACAGGAACGCTATCGTAGAACTCACGCGTGTTTTCTTCAGATACTCTGCTGCCTTGAATTCTGAAATTATTGGCGGAGAGGTAAAGATGCTTTGGTTACCGCGAGACATTTGGGGTTTGTGACTTTAGAAAGGGAGCCTTTTTGTGACGAAATACGCTGTTGATTGAATTCATGGTTAGCTCTTACGTACAGCCTGTGCTCTTGACTGCAAAATTTGGTTTTGAGACAGGATAACGAAAACTTGAAGGTGGTTTGAGCTAAGAGATTGTATGGTTAGAGAGAAGAGGGAAAATTGGAGAAATATTTGGGAGTAACATCCTAGTACCTAATGATTTGATGCGGGAAATTATGGAGAGGAAGCTTGAGCGTCTTCTTAATCAGGATCTATGTTAGTCTGGCAGATTTCTAGATTTTCACCACCAGATCTTGTGATCACCACTTTCCGCCCTGCACCACTCACTTGTAGACTAGTCAAGCTCTTTAGAAGATTGGGTTCACACTCTTTGTGCTAGTTACCTTTATGAAACCCTTTTATGAAACTATTTTCCTCCGTTTTTGGAAGAACAGAAAGGTTACTTCTAGGAATTAGAAAATCGAACTGCTAATTATGGCTAGAGTTTGGGAATGTAGATAGGATAGTTAGGAAAGAAGAGACTGCTACTGGAGAAATCTACCTTAATAGTCATATTCCATCCTGAAGATGCTCAGCCTCCCTCTACCCAATTTCCCTACAAATGACCTGTCGTTATTAGGTACGATTGATGCTACCTCCAGATTGCGCCGTCAGCGCAGATAGGCGGTTGCAATCCACCAGCTTCTCCGTGGGAGAAAGCGAAGGTTGTCTCCTACTGTGTGATTTACTGCCTCTGAAGGAAAACACGCTGGAAGGTCAGCTGTGGATCCGTTCTGATTTGACGATGCACAGCAACTACCTTCTTTAAGTTTGCGGTTACTTTAGGATTAACCGAGGTTGTTTATATGCCTGGCGTGTAAAAGAAAAAAAAGCTCCTATGAGTCGGAGCTGACTCACAGTTGGCCCTCCCACTGGAGTGGGTTTCTGAGGCTGTAAATTGCAGAGGAGAATGTCCATCTTTGCCCTGTGGAGCCATTGCTGGATTCTTACTCCTTTGTGTTAGGAACGCACTCATTATGGTCTTGGCCATGATAGGGAAGGACCCCAAAAATATTAGCAATAGCTGCTGCTACGATTATATTTGTCATATTGTTTTATGATTACTTATTTTTCTGCTTCTCTAGACTAGGTTGTTTTTGGTATTTAATAATTAAAGACATTTTTATTTTCTTTATTTTTGCATGTTCCTTGCACATAGTTCACTGTAATTGTTGGGCTTTCCCCCACTTGTCTACCACTCTTCCCCATGAATCATTGTGGCGATTGCTGACATAATTAGCTTTTTACTTAAGAAAAACCCACTGAGTACATTTAATTTTGCTGATCAAATGATATTTACTAGATAAAAATATAACTGGATTTTTTTTTGGTATTATGTAGAAGCTATTTCCTTTTTATTAAGAGGTACGTATTCTCAGTTTGGAATAGGTATGAGTGATCAAAGTGATGAATTCACAAGGCCCGTGGCCAGGGTTGGTCAGGTGGAAAAAGCGATGCTCTCTGGTACAGGAATACATATTCCTTGGCTCCGAAAGCAGATGGAAACTGTGGGTAAGCATAATAATTTTAATTTAATAATATAATTTAATAATAATTTTAGCCTTAACACAAAGAGATGCTAAGACTTAATGTGCATTCAATATGAATAGTCAAATTTAGAAGCGTACCACTTTTCAAGCTGGAAAACAAGCAATATTTTTGTGGGTGGTTTTTTTTTTTTTTTAGTTGCAGACAAAAATGTAAATTATTAAAAAATAGCCTTCTTTTTCCTTTTATAATTTCTTTCTTTGATTAGTAGTCGTTAGTCTGTATTATAGTAAGTTCAGACTTCTAGACTGATCAAGAAAAAGATGTAACTCTAGTAGAGCAGTGTGACACAACAAGCTTTTTATTAAGCATCCGCATGTAGGAAATCTTTAGTAGACATCAGTCACTGAGCACCATCAGAAGGGAAAGAGCCTGAGAGATCACTAGGAGAGAGGAGGAGGGAAAGCTCTGTGCCTTAGGTGGTACTGTCTTGCCGCAAGGTGGGGAATCTTTGGGGCAGAGAACCCTGAAAACAGTAGCACCTTAGTGTTAATTCTAGTATTTTATCTTAGTGATCACTAGGACTATAATTTCACAAGCATGTTACCTGGGGAGACTTTGTGTATGTGTATGTGCCCACTCTCCATACCTTTTTTTTAAATTTATTTTATATTGGTTTGCTTGCAAAAGTTCATATGCATTATAATTCATACTGTCCATTCTATTATAGTTGGACATTTAGGCTGTTTCGATATTGCAATTGAATAATGCTGCTACGAACATTGTGTAGAAAAGGAGACATTTTTAAAGAAAATGGCTTAGCATTTTTTAAATTTAATTTTATTTTTAAAAAATTTTGTTGTTATGTGCCATCAAATCAGATCCAACTGGCACTGGAAGAGATTGCCCCTCCTTCTCCAATGGAGCATCTCGTGGATTTGAACCACATGCCTTCAGGATTGCAGTGCAGCTTCTTGCCACTAGGCCACCAGAGCTCACTACTGCCTTGTATTTTTAAGGTGCTCTCTATGTTTGCATTTAAAAATGAAATTATTGTATTACTCTTTTAAATTGGTGTAGTGGAATCTAAATAGCAAAATGTTATATACTTTTAAGAAAGCTTTTTTTCTCCTTTTTTAAAAATTTATTTTAATGAAAGTTTACAGAGACTTTGGATTTCCATTCATTCATTGTTGTACACTTTCCTCCCTGCCCACCACTGCCCCCTAGTTTGCTTTTCTCTTTGAAAAGGAAAAAAAAATCTTTCATTGTTATACAATTCCATTCCCACCCCACCTCCAGACCACTCCACTATGCACTCTGCATTCTGGATTCTTGTCATGACAGTAATACCTAATCATATGTACCTCCTAAACAGTTCTCTCCCTCATCTGTTTCAATGCAGTATACATTATTTATCCCCTCTTAGTTTCCCCCAAACCCTGATGTCATTCCTGCTTTACAACAGTGGTACTATGCAGTATTGGTCCCTTTGTGACTGAGATATTTCACTCAGCATAATGTCCTCCAGGTTCACCCATTTTGTATAATAATGCATAGTTCCTTGTTTTTCAGTGCAACATAATATTCCAATGTGTGAAAATACCACAGCTTCTCTATCCATTTATTTGTTGATGGGCATGTGGGTGGTTTCCAACTCTTTGCTATTGTGAACAAAGCTGCAGTAAACATGGGTGTGCATATATCTTCTTGGGTGGTATTTCTGGTTTCTTTGGGGTATATTCCAAGTAGTGGAATTGCTGGGTCAAATGGTATTTCTATTTCTAACTTTTTGAGAAAGTGCTGTACAGCCTTCCATAGTGGTTGCACCTAAAAAAAAAGCCTTTTAAAAGAAAGGAATACTGTTTTGTTTCTTAAACTTTTTGCAACAAAAATTTTGATTATTTCATTTGCATCTGCTATTTTTATTAATATCCTGTGATTGTGAAGTTTTAAACATTGGCTTTTCTTCTCGAGTGAGACATAGTAAAATAACGTTACAGATTTTGTTAAATTTTAAGTGTAATATAAACCAAATTATTTTTATCTCAAAAGGATCACTATTCTCAGAGTTTCTTATAGTTCATAGAATTCCTAGAGGTATGTTGTTTAGGAAGTGGATGCCTCTCCTGCTTCCAAACCTGTCTTAAACTGGGAGCTCCACCAACCACTGTCAGTGGGTAACCATTATGGCATTTGACACACCAATGGCAGAAGGTTCAGGATCATAGCAACCCCATGTTACCTCAGTACAGCAAATTGACAGAAGAGTCTTGAAACAAGAATATTCCTACAGTATAAAATAACAACCAACTTTTCCCTCCAATATAAAATAGCAACCAACTTTTAAATACAAAGGCCCTCTGAGGTCTTGTTTAGGTGTTGACACTAAACAAGAGGCTTAAATAAAAAACAACCAGTGGCTCCAGGAGTGATAAGACATTGAACTCCTCTCTTCCTCCTGTGGCGTTTTCTTAGTGGTCCATGGTAGGTTCAAGTCTCTTCTCCAGCACCACAATTCAAAGGCATCAATTCTTCTTTTGTCCTCCTTAATTATTGTACTACTTTCTGAAGCATAAGTAATTGTGAAGACCATGACCTGGATTAGACGCACCTTAGTCTCTATATGGACATTGTTACTTTTCAGCACTCTGGAGAGTTCCCTGACAGAAGATTTTCCTAATTCAATTTGCCTCTTTGAACTCTATGATCTTTGAGAAACGATGATAGTTCATAGAAAGGCTTTAGGTCTTTTTTTCATAGGGTTGCTATGAGTCATGCTTGACTCCATGGCCACAACAATAGAATTATCACCTTTATCCCAGTAACTTGATATATTTATAAGTGCATAATATTCTTTTTAAGAAATAAAAAGATTTACCATCAATTCCATTTTATTTTGTTTTAATTGGTAGAAAATCTGAGAAAACTTTATCACATAGTAAGAAGAAAGTGAACGGAGTTTAGTCATTGTAGTACGTAAGTTCTCCTGAACTTATGGAAAAAATGATGTAGTGGTTTATTATAAAAATTACTAGTTTGATTTGTAAAAAATTATAAATTAGCTGACTTACATAGCATTTTAGAGCCATTCACTTTTTTTAACATTTTCTACTTTTTTAACATAATGTTTTATGGTATTTTCAACTGTATAGTGATTTTGATTTTGAAGCCTTGGCTGTAAGTATAGTTTGCTAGGAGATTAATTTTAGGAAAAAGCAAGTAAGGAAGTTCAAAGTCTGCAGGTCAATTGCTAAAACTACCTTTTGTTGGTGCCCTAGTCTTGGTATACTCTCAATCAATTAGAAGACTCCTGACCTCTAGTGCTCTAGTGGTAGTTCAGGAAGTTACTCTTACTTTAGAATTGTGATTAATCTAAATATTCTTAAAACTGGGATTGCCAGTATTTGAAATGTAAATATTAACATTTATAACTGCTAGCCTCATTTGTGTTTAGTATCATTGAGTTTCTGGGACACACACAATCTTTGTTGTTGTTATGTGCTGTTGAGTCACTTGCGACTCATAGTGACCCTGTGTACAACAGCCCTAAACTCTGCTCTGTCCTGTACCAATCGCACTGTCTCTGACACTCCCGTCCCAATTATCCCAGTCACTGAATCAATCCACCTCATAGAGCACCTTCCCCTCCTGCCCTGTCCCTCCACCCTACCAAGCATGATGTCCTTCTCCAAGGACTGGTCTCTCCTCACAACATGTCCAAAGTATGTTTGTTAGACAGAGCCTCAGAATCCTTGCCTCCAAGGAGCCAGCCGGTTTAACCCTTTCCAGAACGAATCTGTTTGTTTTCCTAGCAGTGCATGGTTTTCTCAATACTCTTCTCCAGCACCACAGCTCAAAGGCATCAATTCTCCTTCTATCCTCCTTGGTCATTGTCCAACTCTCTGATGCATAACAAGTGATTGCGAAGACCATGGCCTGTATCAGACGCACCTTAGTCTCCAGGGAGATACCATTGCTCTTCAGTACTTTGGAGAGGTCCGTAACAGCAGACTTTCCCATGGCAATGTGCCTTTTAATTTCCTGGCTACTGGTGCCAAGAGTGTTGATTGTGGAGCCAAGCAAACTAAAGCTGTGTACAATCTCAATCTCTTCACCATCCATCCTGATCCTGCAAGTTGGTCCAGTGGTGAGAATCTTTGTCTTCTTGACATTGAGCCTCAATCCATATTGGAGGCTATAGTCCTTGACCTTCTGCAGTAGGTGCTTCAGGTCCTCTTCAGTTTCAGCAAGCAGGGTTGTGTCATCTGATAGCGCAGATTGTTGATAAATGGTCCACCAATCTTGACCCCACATTTCTCCTCATAGAGCCCAGCCTCCCGGATAATCTGTTCTGCATATAGGTTGAAAAGGTATGGAGATAGGATGCATCCCTGGCGAACGCCCTTCCCAATTTTGAACCATGCAGTGTTCCCACACAATCTTTACAAAATAAAAATCCACCTCTTGGAAGACATTGGTAAGGATGAACGTCATGCTTGCATGGGAAAATGCTGATAATGATTTGTTTTTACTGTTGCAGAAGTTTATTTACCAAAAAATTAATATGAAGAATACACCCAGTTTGACTTTTGTGTTATAACAAGACGGGCCCTTTGAAGAAGGGAAACATGGAAGCAGCTGATTTCTTGGCTGAACATCTTTGTTATATATATAATTTCCAAGGCTTCTAACATGATGATGCTACTTCCTCATATCATGTTACCACCATTCCAGTATTGTTCTTTTGCCTACTATCTTCCTGTATTCTTCTATCATGAGATTGATAAAGGGATCAAGCTCCTGAAATATTCCTTGCATATTGTGGTGTTAGTAAATTACTCTAAAAATGAACTTTTCTATCCATTGTGTTAGCTCATGCTGTGGAAATTGTCTCCAACTACCTTAACTGCTGACACATGATCTTGCAAATCGTTAACGACTGTGAGAATAGTATAAGAGCACTTTCTGCACTGTGGGGAAACTGTGAAAAGAGTGTGACAAGCTGTAGCCTGACTGAACCCTGGAGATGGAGCCAAGTTAACGGGTTTTTTTTCTTGATGTCTGAATGAAGAGCTGACTTATGACTGCTATGAGACAGAGCTCACTGGACAGTTGAGGAAACCAGAGGTTTATTTGTGCTACTAAACTGACCCTAGACTTGTACTTGTTAACTGAGAAGGTGTCTGAGCTTTTGACACAATTGAGAAGTTTGTCTTGATGTTAGTCTGTCTAGGGGCTGCTGTTCACTCACCTAGACTTTCACTATGTGATATCAGTCGGCTCCCCACACGCCCCAACCTATTTCCCTAATAAGCCCTAGTGCTGTGAGTAAAGTCTGTGAATCAATTTGCAATGAACATTGTACCCAGTGATTCATAAAAATAGAGGGTGACATATCTGACCATGCAGCTGTTTGCTTGGTACTATGGATGTTAGTGATGGAGGATAGTTCTCCCTTACAAAGCAAATAGAAGTCAGACTTGGCCACCCACGTTGCATCAGCTCCTTTTACAGGCATGTCTGCCACAATTTAATTTCAATGATAACTTCTTGTCCATAATTTTTCTTTGAGTGGAGGCTTGCTTATTAATGTTCATATTCAGAAGATTCAACACTTCATTGAAACATTTTTAGGCCTCCTTTACTCTCCCAGCCCTGATGATTTTTTTTATACCTATCCTACCTACCTTTGGGGGTCTTGTAGGAAGATCCTCTCAAGAGTATTTAGTGGTAGAATGAAAAATATTTGGATCATATCTGAAGCGTAGCCCAAGAACATCAAATTAGGCATTTCTTAATTTGCTAAAAATACTTACAGTGGATAAATTTGTTTCAAGTAGGCCTGCTTGATATTGGGAATGGACTGAGTCAAAGAATACATACTGTTCTAGTTAATAAAGCTTTTGCTTGCCAGATATACTTTTTAAATTGTTGAACTGGAGGCCAGTGTGAGTAAAGACCCTCTTTTTTTATCTTTACAGCGACTAGAGGAAAAAAAGAAAAGGATTTTGCTCAGACGACAAATGCTTGTTTAAGTTTTATCCAGGAAGCTCTGCTGAAACACCAGTGGCAGAAGGCTGCGGAGTATATGCATAGCTATTTTCAGATCTTGGAAGATTCTGATGGTGCCAAAAGGCTGGCTGCCCCTGAGGTAAACAAAGTGTATAGGTGTGCTGAAAGAAATTAGATTTCAAATTTCTAATTAGTTATAATGAAAGTTTACAGAGACTTAACGGTTTCCAGTCATTCATTGTTGCACTTTTCTCCCTATCCCCCTGCCCCTCCCAATTCACACTTCTTGAAAAGAATGAAAAACTCATTGTTATACAATCCCTTCCCCCCAAGTCTACTATGCAGCCTTCACTCTGGACTTCTGTAATGACAAGAATACCCATTCATTTTTAAACAGTTCTCTTCCCTCATCTGTTTCAATGCAATATACATCATTCGTCCCCTTCATTTCTGTCTTCCCTCAACCCTTGATGTCAGTCCCATTTTGCAATAGTGGCCCTATGCAATATTTGTCCAGTTTGTGACTGAGATATTTCACTCAGCATACTGTCCTCCAGGGTCATCCATTTTGCATATTTCATGAGGTCCTTGTTTTTCAGTGCTGCATAGTATTCCATTGTTTGAATATACCACAGCTTCTCTATCCATTCATTTGTTGATGGGCACTTAAGTTGTTTCCAACTCCTTGCTATTGTGGACAAAGCCACTATAAACATGGGTGTGTATATATCTGCTTCGGTGGCAGTTCTGGTTTCTTTAGGGTAAATTCCCTGTAGTAGAATTCCTGGGACAAATGGTATCTCTATTTGCAACTTTTTTAGAACACGCCATACAGCCTTCCATAGTGGTTGCACCATTTTACACTCCCACCAACAGTGAATAAGGGTTCCAGTTTCTCCACAACCTTACCAGCTGCTAAATTTTGCTATTCTTACTGGGGTGAAATGATATCTCATAGTTGTTTTAATTTGCATCTCTCTTTGAGCTAGGGATTTTGAACATTTCTTCATGTGTTTGTTTTCCATCTGAATGTCTTCTTTGGGGAAGTGTCTGTTCATATCCTGTGCCCATTTTTAAATTGGGTTATTTACTTACCTCTATCTTGTGGTGTGCATTTCTGCTTTTTGAGCTCTCGTAATTCTTTTTCAGTGGTGCGCTATACCTCCTCATTATGTACAGTGAGCAAGGCTTACTCACCCAGTAAAAAAAACAAAAACTAATGGCTTTGACAAACACTGTAGCAATTGGACAATTAAAACAGACATTCCGGTGGGGGGAAAGAAGGTACTGGGGAGGAGGTTGGAGAAAACATTGCAACAATGAATGAATGAAAACCCAAAATCTCTGTAAATGTTCATTAAAACTAATAAAATTTAATAATAAAACCACACACACACAAAAAACTAATGTTGTTATGTACCATGGAGTTGGAACCTACTCACGGCTGACTGCCTAGTGAGTTTTCAGAGGCTGTAAACACAGGAGGAGATTGCTTCTCTTTCTCCCATGTAGCAGTTTGTGGTCTCAGACTGCCCACTTGTAGATTAACAGTCCAACTACCCAAAACTAAGTTACCAGTGCAGCTACCTACCACTAAGCTACCAGAGCTCCCTTAATAACTATGTAGAATAATAGATTTAACCAACAGCTACTAAAGGTAATTTGGGTGGAGAAATTGTAGCAGGCTGGTTTTGAGTTTTGGCTTTTTTTTTAACCTTACCATTTTAAAGAAGATTCAAGATTGAAGGAAGACTCATCAACAACCTGTGTTAAGCAGATAAGACAACCTTGCTTGCTGAAACTGAAGAAGACCTGAAGCACTTGCTGTAGAAGGTGAAGAACTGTAGTCTTCAGTGTGGATTGAAGCTCAACTTCAAGAAGGCAGAAATTCTCACCACTGGGCTAATTGACATGATAGATGGAGAAGAGATTAAGGTTGTTAGCAATTACAACTTGCTCAGCCCCACCATCAACACTCTTAAACAGAAATCAAAAGATGAATTGCATTGAGAAAATCTGCTGTCAAGGACCTCTCCAGAGCACTGAAAAGCAACGATGTCAGTATAGAAACTAAGGTGCACCTAATCTAGGCCATGGTCTTTGCAGTTACTTGCTATGCATCAGAGAGCAGTACGGTGACGAAGGATGACAGAAGAAGAATTGATGCCTTTGAATTGTGGTGCTGGAGAAGAGTCTTGAACCTACCATTGACTGCTAAGAAAATGAACAGATCAGTCTTGGAGAGAGTGAACCCAAGTCTCTCCTTGGAGGCTAGGATTTTGAAGCTCCATCTCACATACTTTGGGCATATGGCCATGAGAGACCAGTCCTTGGAGAATGATGTCATGCTTGGAAGGGCAGAGGGACAGTGCAGGAGAAAAACCCCGGATGAGATGGATTGATGCAATAGGGCAATGCGAGTTGATATTTTGGAGTTAGTGAGACTGGCTCAGGACAGGGAATGGTCTAGAGGTGCTGTACATGGATCACTATGGGTCACAGGTGACTTGATGGCAAATAACAGCAATGTTAACTTGTTTAGTTTAGACAGCTGCTTCTTGGTATATATATAAATTTCACATGAGCACAATTAAGTGTTCTGGGATTCCCATTCTTCTCAGTGTTACTCATAATTTGTTATGATCCACACAGTTGAATCACTTTGCATATTCAGTAAAACACAGTTTATCTGACATCAGCTGTGAGTGGTCTTCTCTCATACAACAGCCTCTTCTGAATCAGTCATAATTAAGCCAAATTTTTCTTCAGATGGTTATTTTATGTATCTACTTGTGAGGGCCAAAAGCTCTGATGACCTAATGGTATGAAGCTGTCTTGCAATCCCAAAGGCATATGGTTCGATTCCACCAATGCTACACCGTAAAAGGATGGACAATCTCCGTGCAACTTACTGCCTTTCAAAACCTGTTGGATAGTTGCTATGGGTAGGTTCTGAGTCGATGGAACATAATAACAAAGGACCAAAACTCTGGAGTAATTTTTTTTTTCTCTCACATGCTCCCTATCCAAAGCATTAGAAAATCCTTTTAATACTACTTTTGAAAGAATATAATATCTAAGTAGTTCTTGAAATATGTTGTTAAGTACCATTGTAACAGAACCAACTCATAGATGATGCTCCAGCAGGTTTTCGAAGACAGTAAATCACCCTGGAGGAGACTGCCCATCTTCTTCCTATTGAGCAGCTAGTGAGTTTGAACCTTTGGGCTGACAATGCAGCTCCTTAATGCTAGGCCACCAGAGCAAGCTTTGCTTGGAGAAAGAAAAGAAGACGTGAATCATTAACTGCAGATGATCAAAAGCTATACCCTTCAATATGAGTTATACCTCAACATCAAGAAGAATCCTCACCATGAGGGTGATTGGTATCAAATCATGATAGATGGAGAAAAGATTGAAATTGTCAAGAATTTAATTTTACTTGGGTCCACAGTCCACATCCACAATAACAGCAGTCAAAGAATCAAAAGATGTGTTTCACTGGGAAAATCTGTCCAGGACCTCTCCAGAGCAACAATGTAACTTTAAAGACTAAGGTGTGCCTGATCCATGCTGTGGTATTTTCAGTTGCTTACTTATGCTTCTGAAAGTTGGATGGTGAATAAAGAGGACAAAAGAATAATGATGCCTTTGAATTGTGGTGTTGGTGAATAGTTTTAAATCTGCCATGGACTGCCAAAAGATAAAAGTTGTCTTGGAATAAGTCCAACGAGGGTATTCCCTATTGCCTAACGTGGTAAAACTTTGTTTCACATGGGGAATGTTGTCTGGAGAGGTGAGTCTTTGGAAGAAGATATAATCCTGGTAAAAGTCAGTGAAAGAGAGGAAGACTCTTAGCAAGATGATTTGACACAGTGACTCCACAATTGAAGGACCCCCAAACCGCTGGTCCTGTTCTGTCCCGAGTGGACGGCGAAGACCCAAGACTCCAAGACACTGGCTTGATGCAACAGCAAGAGATAAGAGGTTTATTGCGGAGCTCGGGCCGACCCTTATCTCTCGCAGGAGACAAAGGAGCCGACCGAGAGCAGACAAAGTTGGGTTTTTTTTATACACTTTAGGGGGATACAACTGAGTATCAGCTTCTCATTGGGTGATGAAAGCACAATTTGAATTCATTGGTTCAGTGTTCGCTCAGGGTTTACACAGCATTGTTGCACGTAGCACTTGCGGCAGTCACGTAGCACACGTAGCAGTTAGATAGATCTTTAACTATAGAGTGGTGTCATAAATTCTTAAGTATACAGTGAGTTCAAACTCCAGGGCAGTGGAAAAGCACAAGATACATTGGTTATCAGTCGGGAAACAAAGGCACATGGGTTATCAGTTGAGCTTGTTTGTTCTGCCTTTCTGCTAGCTATTCTTGAAATACTGTTGCCCTGGATACCTGGGTGTGGGGCTTTAAAAATTAACTTAGCTGAGAACTATAGAAACTATTTTAATTCAGCTGATAACTATAGGGACTGTATTAATTTCAATCTTTTCACAATGAACTAGAACATTGTGGAGATCATCAGGATGGAGCAGGATAGGGCAAGGTTCAGATCTGTTCTTAGGGCAGCTGCTAGTCATAGTGGACTTGAGGGTACCTAACAACAATAGTAACATTTCCTTTCCTTGGAAAGGTCCTTGTTCAGCTAACACTTTTCAGCTACTCCCTTCTTAACACCTTTTATGTGATTTCTATCAAGACTCCTCTAGAATTGCAGCTGTAACTTACCACTCTCCATTTTCTAGCTAGCACTTTTGATCATCTTCTTTATTCACTTTCTTCCTTCTCCCTATCCTGTCTCTTGGGACCCCCTGCTCTATTCTTTTTCCCCCAGTAGCTCTAGTGACGTAATAGTAAGTATCAGGATGTTAACCCAAAAGCCAAGCAGCCGTTTTAGTTGGAATCTACCAGAGGAAACTCTGGATAAAGATTGACAGTTACTTTCAGTTACAATTTTTAGCCTTAGGAGGGTTGATCTAAGAAAGAAGTGACTCGAAGGCAATGAGTAGTTATTGTTGTTATGTGCCAAAACCGACTGAGTTGACTCTCCAGCAGGTTTTCAGAGGCAGTAAATTGCATGGGAGGAGATTGCACATCTGTCTGCTACAGGGCAGCGGGTGGATTCAAACTCTGTGCCTTTTGTTTGACAGCACAGGTTCTTAACGGTAATCCACCCCTTAGAATATGTGTTTTACAAGGACAAAGGTCTGATAGTCCCAAACCCCTTAAACACTACCGAGTACGTATTATTAAAATTGTTCTGCAAGACAGTTTGTGTATAAATGTCAAAATTTCTTAAATAACTTCTATTATTATAGTGACCATAGTAACAATGGCCTATCTATTAAAGCTAAGAAAAAAATTTAGTAATTGATCAAAAAACTTAATAGGTTAAAGTATTTGTTAACATTTGGCAGATGAGAGACTCCTTTATCCAAAATTTATTTTTTAAAATAAAGCAAGAGTATCGGTGATTTCTAGACAGCTGTTTGTCTTTATATAAAATATTGAGACTTTTTGTAGAAAAGGTAGATTGCTGTGTTCAACTCAGCCAGAATATGATACCCTAGAAAGTTTTTAACAAGGAGTCTGGTAGATTTAAGAATAGCTAATCTCTAAATTGAAAAATAAACAAACAAAAAAGCCAACAAAAAACTAATAGATAATCTTTAAACTTTATCTGTTGGAAGCTTAAATTTTATTTGTCAATAGATAATTTGTTGATATTCTGCAAATGAAGTTCTTCCTGATCTTTCTTAGTTGGTAAGATGAGTGTTGTAATTTAACCAAATAACTGACATATATGCTGTAGAAAGAATTGATTTAGTAATTTACTTAATTCTTAATTATCAAAGTCAATATTGAAATAAATTGGTATTATAAGTTAGACATAATTAATCAAGACAGTTAAAGAAAATGAAAAGATTTAAGACAACATTTAGGTGATTGTCCTCATTTTATAGATAATAAAGATAAGGTCAACAGTAATGAGCTAATATTATTAGAATACATGCTTTCTCATTTGAATTTTCTTTCTCCTAATGAAAAATTTTACCTTCAGTATGTTTCCTAACTGCCTTTATTCATGAAGCTGTTAATTTAAAAACTGCAGTGTTATAGTCAACTTGTGTCACTGGATTGTGCAAATATTTGATAACCAAAGAATGGAGGTTTAAGTCACAAAGAGGTACCTCAGAAGAAAGGCCTGGCAATCTCAAATCAAAAATCACCCACT
>NW_006399896.1:4713915-4716100 GCF_000299155.1 Elephantulus edwardii | reverse complement strand
TTTTACACGCCAGGCATATAAACAACCTCGGTTAATCCTAAAGTAACCGCAAACTTAAAGAAGGTAGTTGCTGTGCATCGTCAAATCAGAACGGAACCACAGCTGACCTTCCAGCGTGTTTTCCTTCAGAGGCGAATACCTTATGAAGCACAGTTCTACTCTGACACACAGGATGTTGCCATGAGTTAGGGTTGACTTGATTAGTTACAGTTTTCTTGTACAAGTAATCACTGTTTTTTGTTTTGACAACTTGTAGGTTGGCTCTTATATAAGTTGAATACCCCATTTTTATTGTTTAGTTTTATTTTTATTGCCACAGCCTGTTGTGTAGTAGTTTTTTTAAACATTAAAACGTAACATTGAGCATCATTGACAATAAGATATAGGGGGGAAATCCCCCAATAAGATATAGGAAAAGGCCTCACACCAGTTTTAAGTACAATTTGCTGTAGCTATAATGCATTGCAAATCAAATATTACATGTATTTTAAATAAATTAAACAAAAAAAATACTTAGGCTCTGGTGGCCTAGTGGTAAGAAACTGCACTGTGATTCTAAAGGCATGAAGTTTGAATGCACCAACTGCTCTGTGGGAGAAAGATGGATAGTCTCCTGCCATGTGATTAATTGCCTCTGAAAACCTTTTGCAGGATCCGCTCTGAGTTGCTTCCTACTCAGTGGTATTCAACAACAACAACAAGATAAAATAGTTCTGGGTAAAGCACAGTAAGGTGTAAACAGTGTTATCGAGGAAGATAAAACTGTTGGTTGATTATAATGTTCTAACTGGAAAAAAAATTTAAAAATACTTTTATAAAAATTTGTTAAGACAAGGATTTTACATTTTGGTAGTGATTTCTGTTTTGACAGATTATTTGGAGACTCGGAAGTGAAATTTTGTATTATCATCCCAAGAGCAATGTTGAGACTTTCAATGCCTTTGCGGATCGAATGAAAAATGTTGGTGTCATGAATTATTTAAAGGTGAGAATAGACTTTTTGCAGTGTAAATTTTTAAAGTTGTGTATTTCATTTACTAGGTTGACACTAATGTAAAAAGCATGAGGAGAAAAAATGATGCTTGAGTAAATAAAAGAAAGTTTTGTTCATTTACTTCTTGGTTTCCACTTGTCTTCCATGCTCTCTAACTGAAAACACTTCTTTGTTTAACTCTTTCAGCCATACTATAGCACACTTGTTTTTTGTAAGGTTACTTAATTTTACTCTTACTTACATAATTTTTTTTTGTTTCATATGTGTTCGCTTTCAGACCACAGAAAAACATTGCCAGCAGAGACTGTTGTATTTTGCATATCATGTGTCATACATTAACTCTTCAGTGGATATGGAGAGCTTTTTGCTTTATGATACTCTCATAATCTGTATATCAGCAGGCCGTTTCTTCTTCATTGTTGCAGATCTCCTTACAACATGCACTGTACCTTCTACATCACAGAATGCTTGAGGATGCAAACAGAAATTTAAGCCAGGCTGAAACATGGAGATACGGTGAAAAGTCATCTTCCCAGGAAATATTAATTAACCTTATTCAGGCATATAAAGGGCTTATTCAGTATTATACTTGGTCTAAGAAGAAGACGGAACTGTCTACACTTGGTGAGTAAAAATAGATGAACTTTTTCTTGGTTTGATGAGACTGAATCATGGGGAGGAAGAAATTTTTTAAAGTTACCTACCTCTCTACTTGATACTTTGAATAATGCAATTTTTTTTATTATCATGTATAACATTTCTAATATATATATATATAACACATCTCTATTTTTAATTTTTTAAAATTTTTTATCTAAGGTTGGATTGTTATTCATTTGTTCAGTGTTACACCTTTTCCTCCCTACCCCCACCATTTCACTTTTTAAAGAAAGTATTCATTCATTGTTTCATAATTTCCTCCCTCTCTCCCCACATCTCCCCTAGTCTACTTTGCTTGCTATGTATCTCTTATTCTAGACTCTTGTCATATAAATAATACCGAATATATTCTTTTTTTTGTTTCTTTTTTTTTAATTATTAATTCAAATGAACATTTACAGAGATTTTGGATTTCCATTCATTCATTGTTGTACTTTTCTCACTGCCCCCCCCGACCAGTACGCTCTTCTCTTTGAAAAGTAACAGAAAAATTCCTTCATTGGTATATAGTCCCCCCCACCCCCCCACCCC
>NW_006399896.1:4683701-4711597 GCF_000299155.1 Elephantulus edwardii | reverse complement strand
ATTGCTAAGACTTCCAAAACAATATTGAATAAAAGAGGTGATAGTGGGCATCCTTGCCTAGTTCCTGTTCTTAAAGGGAATGCCTTTAACCCCTCTCCATTAAGAACAATGTTGGCTCTTGGGTTTTCATAGATACTTTTTACTATGTTGAAGAATTTCCAGACTCTAATTATAATACCCTATAATATATTGCTTTTAAATTGTTCTCTTCCTCACCCCTTTCAATGCAGTACACATAATTCATCCAGTTTTTCTCATTCTTACCCCAACCCTGATGTCAGTGGCACTATGCAGTGTTTGTCTTTTTAAACAGTTTTTTCCTTCCTCTGTTCCAATGCAGTATTCATTATTTATTACCTCTTTTCTTTATTTTCTCCTAAGCCCCATGCCTGTCCTGTTTTATAACAGTGATGTTATACAGTATTTGTCTTTTTGTAATTGAGAGATTTCACTCAGCATAATGTCCTCCAGGGTCACCTGTGTTGTGTAATATTTTATAACTTTTTTGTTTTTTGGTGCTGTGTAGAGTTCCATTGTGTGAATATGCCATAATTTTCTCTCATTCATTTATTGATGGGCATGTAGATTGTTTCCATCTCTCTGCTATTGTGTAAAATTCAGCAGTAAACGTGTGTGTGCATATATCTGTTTGTGTGGCAGCTCTACTTTCTTTAGAGTATATTCTTAGAAGTGCAATTGCTGGGTCAAATATTCTTTCCAACTTTTTGAGAAAGCGCCATACTGCCTTCCATAATGGTTGCACCATTTTACATGCATTTTACCAACAGTTAATAGTTAATAAGGGTTCCAATTTCTTCACAATCTTGCCAGCACTTGTTGTTTGCTGTTCTGTTGAACTTTGCTATTGCTACTGAGGTGAGATGAAATTTCATTGTTATTTTTAATTGCATCTCTCTTAAAGCTAGGGATTTTGAACATTCCTTTGTATATTTGCTTGCCATCTGAATGTCTTCTTTGGTGAAGCGTCTGTTCATATCCTGTGTCCATTTTGTGACTCGATTGCTTTTACCTTGTTCTTGTTGAGGTGCTGGAATATTTTATAGATTTTAGCTATGAATCCCTTATCCAGATATGTTGTTGTTGTTGTTGTTATGTGCCGTCAAGTCGCCTGCGACTCATAGCGACCCTATGTACAACAGCCCTAAACTGCGTAGTTTCCCTATAGTTATGTATTAAAGGATTAACCATTTTTTATTTTCACATTCTCCTTTCAAATCTTGGTACAGATGTTTATCACCTCATCTAAGAGAAGCAGAATTTCTTTAATTAAAGGTATTTGGTCTCTGGCCATGTAGGTTCACTAGTATTTATTTATTTTATTTTAATGGCCATTTTCACATCTTTAGTGAATTTTGTTATCATTTTATGGGGAGGGGAGAGAGTAGATAGAAGAGATCTGTCTTTCATAATGATAGTACATGCTCTTCATAGGCTACATGAGATACTGGCCACATTATTTTTCCAATTTTCTTTCTTATTACATACTCAAACCCAAACCCCACTGCCTTTGACTTGATCCTAAGTCATAACAACTTTCCCTTGGATGTTCAAGGCTGTTAATAATGCTCCTTGGATGTCCTTGGGCATGTAAAGCCTGTGTTCCTAGGAATGCTGGGTTATAGAGTGGCTCTAAAGCAGGTTCAGTTTATACTCCCACTGGTAGTTTGGTGAGAGTTTCATTTTGTCTGTATTCCCAACACTTAATTATTGCCAGATTTTTCACTTAAAACGATTTGTTGAGTGTGGTAATATTATTTTTTGTAATAAGGCTCTATCAATACCCTACAGTTCACTTATTTCAAATGTAGAAGTCATTGGTTTTTGTGTATTGCCAGAGTTGTACAGACTTTATTATAATCAGATTTAGAACTTTCTCTCATTCCAGAAAAGAAAACTTATTTTTAACAGTCTCTCTCAGTTTCCTCCCAAACCCCTTGGCCCTAGGCATTCACCAACCAACTAACCGACTGTCAGTTTGACTGTTTTGGGAATTTCCTACAGTCATATACTATGATACCTTTATGACTACTGTATCTCTCTTATCGTAAAGTGATCACGGCTTGATAATACTTTATCAGTTTCTTTTTTTTAACCAAATATAATAATTTTATTTTATGTTTATGCCACATGTTATTTATCCATTCATTAGTTAATAGATATTTGGGTTTTCTATTTGGGTTCTTGTACATAGCGTTGCTGTGAGTTGCAAGTAACTCAACATTACATAACAACAGCAACCATTTGGGTTCAGTTATTGCTGCTGAAACAAGTTATTGTGTTTGATGCATTTGGTGACTGGAACCCGTTTTCTGTAGTAAAGTCATGCCCACTTATACTTTGGTTAGAATTTTTAGTGGGGTTTTCCCCTCTTTAAAAACCTTTAAATTTTTGTGTGTGTGATTTTTTTAACAAAAGTTTACAGAAAGGTTATGTTTTCCTTCATTCATTGTAACATATTTTCTGCTCTTTTTCCAGATTGTCATGCATGTAATGTCTAATCATAAATTCCTTTCAGACAGCCCTTCCCATTTGTCTGTGTGCAGTGTTCATTATCTATCCACTCTTTTCCTGTTCTTCTTTAACCTCCCATTCTAGTCCTATTAATTTTGTCTTGAATACAGCACAGGTAGAATAAAATAAATGTAACTGTAATAATAAGACGAACAGATATTTTTATCATAGCTCACCTTTGTGTTATTGTAGTTGTTATGTGCTGTTGTGTCAACTACCTTCCATAACGACCCTATCTATGTACGGTGACTCTGAATCTCACCCTATCCTGAGCCAACCTCACCATCTCTGACATATCTGACTCCTTGCAACAGTCACTGTCCCATTTCATCTAGGGTCTTCCTTTTCACCTCTACTGACAACTCTTTTTGGTACAATGACAATTATTCTTTCCATCTTCTATTGATGCTTCCTATGTTGTTCAAGATCTTGCCCATTGAATTCGTCAGTGTTGCAACTTGCTATGCACCTAAGAACTGGACGGTGACTAAGAATGATGAATAATTGATGCCTTTTAATTATAGTGTTGGAGAATAGTGCTGAGTATGCTATGGACTACAAAAAGAACAAACAGACATATTTAGAGAAGGGGGAAGCCAGATTGCTCATTGGAGGCAAAGATGATGAAACTTTGTCTCACATACTTTAGGCATATTGCTAGAAGAGGTTATGCCTTGGAGAGGGACATCTTGGTTGGGAAGGTGGATGGATGTGAAGAGAGGAAGACCCTTAACCAGATGGATTGACACAGTGACTGCAGCAATGGGTTTGACTGTGCCACGGTTTGTGAGGATGGCACGTAATAGGACAGCATTCAAATCTGTTGTTAATGGTGTCGCTGTGAGTCATACTCAACTTGATGGACCTAACAACAGCAACGAGATGGATTGACACAATGACAGAAAAAATAGGCTTGAGCGTGATGGAGATCATAAGAATGGCACAGCAGAGGGCAGAGTTTTGATTTGTTGTTCACGGGTCACTATGAGTTATAGTTGACTTGATGGCACCTAACGACTAAGGAAGGACTCCTCATGGCTTAGTGTGTAATGTATTGGGAAGTGTATTGATTTGGAAATGTACAACTTTAGAAATCCAGTGACACTTTGTGCTCAGAGTCAGAACTAACTGATTGCAGTGGGTTTTGATCACTTGCTGAGACTTAAATAGGGCTGTTTATCATCTCTTAGTGAGTTAAGAGAATTTTTTGAGAATTTTAGATGCAAGGATGCAAGTCCTTATGCAACATATTAGGCACATAATTTGCAAGTCTTTCTCTCATTTTGTGGGCTGTATTTTTTTTAAACATTTGTTAGAATTTAACACTGAAGCCACCAGGCCTGAGCTTTGCTTCCTGAGTGGTGTCTTGGTTACTAATTGAACAGAAGTTTTCAACACTGAATGACTTTGAAAAATCTTATCTCTGGACAGATGAGGATGATTATGCTTACAACACAGCAACCCGGAATATTCTTAACCACAGCTGGAAGACATCTATGAATCTTTGTGCATTGATTAAAATTCCTGGTGTTTGGGATCCTTTTGTGAAGAGTTATGTGGAGGTAAATAGACTTCATTAAGTGCCTAATCTTTATGGATCAGAAGAAAACTTATGGAAAGGATTGTAGTAAAGACAGAGTTGTCTTTTTTTTTTTTTCAGTTGTTGGAATAATTTCTTTTTATTAATACATATTAGGGAGCTCCCTGGGGAGTTGTATTTCCTACCCAAAGGCAGGTGGTTTAATCTAATAGTTACTTCATGAGAGCAAGATGGACAATCTCATTCCTTGTGGTTTACCACCTCTGAAGACCTTTTGGTGGTCAGCTATGTGTTGGTTTCAACACTAAGGCGTTTAGTGAGTGAGTGTACAGTTAATGCTACTCAAAGAGCCCCTGTGACTCTGTGGGTGAAAGCATCAGCTCCTAACTGGAAGGCCAGTGGTTCACACCTATGAGCTAGCTGTGCCTTGGGAGAAGGATGAAGACGTCTGCTTCCAGAAAGGCTACATCTTTGGACACCCTCTGGGCAGTTTGACCCTGTTCTGTAGGGTTACTGTTGAGTCACTTGGTTCAGTGGCATTGAACTCATGTTACTCTCTTTAGTTTCACCACTAAATACCTAGCTGTTACGAAATTCTTATAAATAAATAGAAAGAGTTGTAAATTTTAGGTTTTTATTTTTGTTTAGTTTGAAAGAAAAGATTTGATAAAGTTTATAGAAGAAAATCTGAAACTAGATCACAATGTATGAGTTGATGCATAACTTTTAGAAACTTTCTAATTATATCCTTTGCCAAGTCATTGTGAAAAGCTCGAGTGTCTTAGCATTGGATACTAAGAAAAGTCTTAAGAAAGAATTTGGTTGGTCAAAGTTTAATGACTGTTAACATGATAACTATAATGTCAGGAGATAATTTCTGAAACTATATGCCAGTGAATTTGGGAATTCCTATGCAAGGATGGAAATGAAATGGTGTTCCTTGTGCTTTTTTTGTGGCTGTGAGGGTATGTAGGGCATTGAGGTTAATTATGTCACATAGTGATTTTTTCCCGTCATTAACATTTCTTGTTTTGAGGACTTTATTTCTTACTATAGATATGGTCCTAATGTTGAGAGTCCAAATCTTTTTTAGTAGCAAAATATCAAGGGAAAAAATTGAGACGATACGTAGGTATTCTAAGTGATTTTTGTGTGTGTATGCACTCCATAAAGCTTGTAACATATGCTGAAACATGTAACATATGATAAAAACAAAACTAACATTACAGTTATCCTCTGTATGGTTCTTTCTGTCAATTTTGTGACTTCTAGTATGTTTTAGTAAAGATATTTTTGATCTGTCTGACAGCAGTCTACAAATCCATAGATCTAATTTATGCCTTGTTTTCTGTAGATGCTGGAATTCTATGGGGATCAAGATGGAGCCCGAGAAGTTCTCACTAATTATGCATATGATGAGAAATTTCCATCAAATCCAAATGCCCATGTCTACTTGTACAACTTTTTAAAGAAAGAGAAGGCACCGAAAGAGAAACTGATAAGTGTGCTTAAGGTACAAAATTTTTATTTCAGTGTTCAAGTAGCCTTGGGAGTCTCTACTTTTTTTAAAATTTTCTTAGATCAGTGCTTTTCAACTTTCAATTTAGAACACTCAAAAAAATTAATCTATGGTAAATAGAAGACCACTGCTCACAGCTGAAGGATTCATTAAGCTCTCCCTCATTTTCCCTATGAGGCAGAGGGGAAATAATCAGTATTTCAGTAGCTCGTTGGCATTCTGTTTATAAAGTACTGCATTTATAGTTTTGGCAAATTGACTTTACTGGAAAAAAAAAATACACACACACACACACACACACACACACACATACATACATACATACATACATACAGTAAAGTGCACCTATTTAAAGGATATAGTTGGACATATTTTCATGTATGATAGTTGCCCATGTTACTGTTGTTAGGTGCTGTCGAGCTGAATACAACTCATAGTGACATTAAGAACAGACCTGAACCCTGTCCTGTCCTGTGCCATCCTCATCAACTCTGACACACTTGAACCAATTATTGCAGTCACTGTGTCAGTCTGTTTCATTGGGGTCCTTCTGTCTTTTACTGATCTCCACATTTCTAAGCATGATATCCCTTTTCAAGGATTGCTGCCCTGCCCCCCAACATGCCCACAGTACCTTTGAGGAGCACTTAGGCTTCACTAATCTCATCCCATATTTCTCTTTATAGCCCATCAGCTCTCTACACCTTCATAACCTTAGGTGATTCCCCCATCTATTTCTGTCAATGTAAATGAATTTTGCCTCTTAGAATTTCATAGACGTGGGATCTTCCCATATGTAATCTTTTGTCTGGCTTCTCTTGCTTAGAGTGTTTTTAAGAGTCATTCATGTTACTGTGTGTATCAGTAATTTGTTCTTTAATGTTAGCAGTGGTGTTTATACATTCAGGTTTTGATGGACATTTGGGTTAGTGTTATTTATTTTTTTTTCTATTATGAATAATGTTACTGTGAACATTCAAGTACAAGTCATTGTACATACATTTTCATTTCTTTTGACTACCTGGGGGTAGGATGTCTGGTAAAGGCTGTGCTTAACTTTTTAAGAAACTACCCAGCTATTTTCTAGAGTAACTGCATCATTGACATTTCCACTAGCAATGTATGACAGTTCCATTTTCTACATCATTGCCAATTCTGGGTATAGTTAGCATTTTGAATTATAGATGTTCTAGGAGCTCTGATGGTGTAGTTGCACTGCCAACCCAAAGGTGCTGTCTCTCTGATAGCACAAATCCACCAGCAGCTCCACTGGAGAAAGATGGACAGTTTCCGTCCTCTGATTTACAGCCTCTGAAAATGTGGTAGAAGGTCAGCTGTGAGTTGATTCTTACTTGATGGCAGTGAATTTTGAGTGAGTTGTTATTTAACCTGGCTATCTAGTGGTTAAAGCTCATTAGCTCTTAATTAAAACATGAGCAGTTAGAGAACCCTTTAGCTGTGCTGTGACAGAAATGATGGAGCTGTTTGCTTCCTTGAAGATTGTAGCTTTAGAAACCCTCTAGCCAGTTCTACTCTGTCTTGAAGTGTTGTTCAAAAGTGGAATTGCCTCAGTAACAATGAGATGGTTTTGTTTTTTAAAGTGAATTTATAGTGATATTTCATTGTGGTTTTAATTATCAGTTTCTTAATGAATAATGTTGAATGTCTTCTGATGTGCTGCTAGCCCATCCTTTGTGAAATACTTGGTCAACATTGTATCTGTTTTGAAGAGTTATTTTCTTAATGATTTTCACTATAACAGGTTATAAAGCTGTTTTCACTTTATGAATTTTACATTTATTATCCTGGTCTATACCTCATCTCTTTTTTTTCTTAACAAGTGCCTATAAAACACAGAATTAAAATGTAAAAATTGTGATGAAATCCAGTTTATGCATTTTATTTTTCTTTTGGAGGGTAATGCTTTTTTTTGTTGTTGTTGTTGTTGTGTTGTTTTTTTGTTTAAGAAATCATTGTTGTTGTACTGAAGAGCAACAGTACCATTCTGGAGACTGAGTGTGCTTGATACAGGCCATGGTCTTTGCAATTACTTACTAAGCATAAGCATCAGAAAGTTGGACAGTGACTAGAGAGGATAGGAGGAGAATAGAAGCCTATGAGCTGTGGTGCTGGAGAAGATTATTGAATATACCATGGACTGCTAGGAGAACAAACAAGTTCATCCTAGAGAGGGTGAGACCAGACTGCTCCTTGGAGGCAAGGATTCTTAACACGTTGTTGCAAATGATGGCAAATATGTTTCTAAGCACAGTTGTCAATTTAAAAGTGTGTAGCAATGTGTTAAGCTTCCTTGTCTGAAATACATTGGACCAGTCTTTGGAGAGGGAAATCATGGTTGGCAGGGTGGAGGACAGCGCAGCAGAGGAAGATCCTCGATGAGATGGATTGACTCAGTGACTGGAGTAATGAGGGTAGGTTTGTCAGAGACAATAAGATTGACACAGGATAGAGCAGGGTTCAGTGCTGTTTTACATGGGGTCGCAGGTGATTCGATGACATATAACAACACCAGGGTGGTTGGTGAGTGCTTTCACTGGAGAGACTTCTATTGTCCACCTCTGGGAGAATACCTACATTAATTTGCTCATGATTCCCTCTCTGTTTTCATGATAAAGCAGTATCGTGGTGCCATGCTGATGATTTTCTCTCATTCTGAGTGGCATGATTTGTCTGTCTTTGTAAAAGAGTCTGTAGAATATGTTAAAATTTGGGATGATTCCCCTGGAACATGAGAAACCATAAACTGATACAATTCTTTGAAGAAAACATAAATCTTCATAAGCTTGAATTTTTCAATGATTCTTAAATATAACACCAAAAACATGAACAACAAAAGAAAAAAAATCCATAAACTGGCATGTTAAGAATAATTTTTTAAGACTGATTCTCAAAATGGAAATGTAATTGACATCCTGATTTTCTGACTTCATCACTGACACCAGCCACCCAAGTGTTATTTTCTCTCTCTGACCCTACCCACTCAGAGTAGGTCTTTACAAAATGATGGCAGTATGGTTCTGTCTGCTGGCACTGAAAGCTAGGTCCTTACAAATTAGACTTTTTACTCTGATCTATTATCTATCTGCCCAATAGTAGATTTTAGGCTCTGATAAATCTTACTAGATTCACTTATTTAGCAGGTCCACACCTTGGAGGATCCTGACTATATTTGTACACCTTTAAGTGTTACCTCCATTTCCTCGCCTTGTCCTGCCAACACCAACCTCTCCCCACTTCCCCCAGCTAAACTGATAAGGTGTGTCAGGTCTCTAGTCACCTCTCTCCACTTATTTCACTGTACTTCTCAGTGATATTGGCATGCTGGGTAGATCGTCAGGGCTAGCAGGTCCTAGAGGCAGGGTTTCATGTGAAACCCATGTTTGGACCTGGAAGGCAGTCATCAGAGCAGATCAAGGAAACATTGCATGGTTCACAATCAGGAAAAAAGTGTGTCAGGAATGTGTCTTGTCTCCATACCTTTTCAATCTATATGTGGAACAGATCATTTGAGAAGCTGGGCTTTATGAGAAGGAATGTGGCATCAGGATTGGAGGAAGACTCCTCAACAAATTGCATTATGCAGATGACACAACCTTGCTCACTGAAACTGAGGAGATGCTGACGCATCTTCTGCAGACAGTCAAGGACTGTAGTCTTCAATATGGATTGAAACTAAACATCAAAAAAACGAAGATTCTCACTGCGCCAAATGACAACACCATGACAGAGGGAGAAGAGACTGAGATTGTTAACAGTTTCAGCTTGCTTGGGGCCACAATCAACACTTTTGGTTCTAGCAGCCAGGAAACCAAAAGATTAATTGGATTAGGAAAATTGGGTTAGGAACCTCTTCAGAGTGCTGAAAAGCAAAGATGTTAGTCTAGAGACTAAGGGGTGTCTAATCTAAGCATGATCTTCACAGTTATTTGCTGTGCAAATATGCATCAGAGAGTTATATTTGTTCTCTGGAGGTAAGGATTTTGAAGCTCCCTCTCACATACTTTGAGCATGTTGCCAGAAGGCAACATTCTTGGAGAAGACTATCATTCTTGGAAGGATGGTGGAGCAAAGCAGGAGATAAAGACCCTGAATGAGATACATTGACACAGTTACTGGGGCAGAAGGAGCAGGAGTGTCAGAAACAGTGAGATTGGCTCAGGATAGGACAGGGCTTAGAGCTGTTGTGCATAGGGACACTGTGATTCTCATTCGACTCAATAGCACATAACAACAGCAAAAACAATTGTAACCTGGCTAATTTAGAAATCAAAGATAACAAAACAACTGTGAGATACCATCTCACCCCAGTAAGAATAGCAAAATTGAACAGAGCAGCAAAGAACAAATGCTGGTGAGGTTGTGGAGAAATTGGAACCCTTATTTACTGTTGGTGGGAGTATAAAATGGTGCAGCCACTGTGGAAGGCTGTATGAAGCCTTCACAAAAAGTTGGAAATAGAAATACCATTTGACCCAGCAATTACACTGCTGGGAATATACCCTGAAGAAACCAGAACTGCCACCCAAGCATACATATGCACAACCATGTTTATTGCAGGTTTGTTCACAATAGCAAAGAGTTGGAAACAACTCAAGTGCCCATCAACAAACTAATGGATAGAGAAGCTGTGGTATATTCACACAATGGAATATTATGCAGCACTGAAAAACAAAGAACTCATGAAATATACAAAATGGGTGACCATGGAAGACACTATGCAGAGTGAAATATCTGAGTCACAAAAAGACAAATATTGCATAATGCCACTGTTATCAAACTGGGCTGACGTGGGAGTTAGGGGAAGACTAAGAAAAGAGGGGATAAATAATGTACAAAGCATTTAAACAGACAAGGGAGAGAACTGTATAAAAGGAATATTTGATTAGGCATTATTTGCACGACAACAGTCCAGAATAAGAGGTACATAGTAAAATGGTCTGGGGTCTGGGGACAATGAAATAACTTTTTTCCCAAAGGAAAAAGAGAACTGGGAGGGTGGGGCAGGGAGGAAAATGTGCAACAATGAATGAATGGAAATCCAAGTTCTTAATAAATTTACAGTAAAATCTCAATTAAAAAATGCTACTCTAATTTGAAAATCTTATATTAATCAAACTTTAATCACTTTGAAAAAACAAAGAAAGATATTTTGACTGCTGACTAATTCCAAAGGTTATTTTCAGAAAGCACAGACTAAAAGGCTAACTCAGAATTATCTAGACTTCTTTAAAATTTAAAAAAAAAATTGTGTTGCAAATGATGTCATTACAGAAAGTGAGAATACATCTCATATAATTAGGAAACAGTATTTGTAAGTCATATTTGATATCTACAATATACAATCCTTAGATTATAGTTTGAGAATGTAGTTCTTTTCATCTTACATCTGAATAATAAAATGATAAAAATAGACCAATGATCAGATTGGACATTTGCCCAAGAAGGTTATGGAAATGAACATTGTACACATTGAAATGCAAGGAAATGCTTATCAAGACACTATGAGACATGACTTAACACTAAGTAGGATGGCTAGAATTAAAAAGACAGGCCGTAACAAGGACCAACAATGATGTGGAGAAATGAAAACTCTCCTGCACTGTTGAGGTTCCTGAGTGGTTCACGTAGTTTACTGTCAACTACTAAAAGGTTTGCATCAAGCAGCAACTTGGGAAAGGCTTGGCTGTCTACTTCCACAAAGATTATACCAAATAAAGAAATAAATCCTTTATTTACAGAGAGCATATTGTTGTTACATATTGTTTATTTTCTTCTAAATCCTTTATTTATTGAAAGCATGTTGAACCAAGTCATAACTAAGCCTCTTGTGGGTTTTCAGAGGCAATAAATTGCACAAAAGGAGATTTCCCATTTTCTCCCACAGAGCAGCTGATGGATCCAAACCAACTGTCTTTGGGTTGGTAGTACAGCTTCTTACCAGTGGGCCACCAGAGCTTAAAAGCATTTTCTTTGAAAGCAAGCTGAAATATGAAAATGCCCTGAGGGTTTATAAAAGTGACAAAATAATTCTATTTTTCAGACTTTGTATCAGATTGTACCATCTCATAAACTGATGTTAGAATTTCATAGAATACTTCGAAATTCAGGTAAATTATTTTTGTTTTGTACCTCTTTGTATGAACTGTAAAACAAGTTGTCAAATTAACCAAAAGCTGCCCCATTCAAGTGTTAGTTGTTTTGGAACTTAGCCAAGCCTATTCATGTGTAAATTGTCTGTTTGCTTTCTCTTTACCATGGCAGAGATCAGTATTTGTAACAAATTGTAGGAACCACAAAGACTAGGTTATTTACTCTGACCATTTACACACACAGTTTATTCATCTCTGCTGTTAAACATTAAGTAATGATTAGCAAAAGAGAATAGACTGCAATTTACATAATTCACCTCATAGTAATCCCTACTGAGTTTCAGAACATAATCCTTCACTGAAGAAACTGAACTACTAAACTCATTAGGTGCTGAGATGGCCTATGTCCTCTCCTAATAGAAGAGACCATATTGAACATGGCAAAATAAGACAGCTACATAAAATAGTGTTCTCAGAAATACATATATGGAAGAATATAACCCATATGATGTTAAAATTCCTTCTGTAACCTTGCAATGGGAGTATACTAAATTATTAAAATCTCCAAATTCATCAGAACAGGGTATGAATGTAAGAATTGTTTTTGTTAACCAAACGTTAAGCCTTTTTATTCTAATACTATATCATTTGTGTGTATATTGTTTTATGTGTCTTCGAGTTGGAACTGACTCAAAGCCGACCCTACAGATTTTCAGAGACTACTACAGATTTCAGAGACTGTAAATCACTTTAGAGCCACCTGGCAGGCTTTCTTGGCCTGAACTGTGTTCTATCCTTCCTTGGCGTCCTTACAGTGAATGTTTTCCTTCTGTGCAATTTATAGCCTCTGAAAACACCCTAAAGGGTCAGCTATGAATCACTCTCAACTCTGTAGCACAAAACAACGTATGTGTGTGTATTTATGTATATATATTGACTTTGTGTACTTTATGAATACCTAAACTTAAGCTAGTTTGATTATTGTAGAAAAAGAAGAACATCATAAACTGGCCCTAGAAGTGTTGTTTGCGGTCTTAGATTTCGCTGGCTGTGCCAAGAATATAACTGCATGGAAGTATTTAGCAAAATACCTGAAACAGATCTTAATGAGGTAAGTATCAAGCAGTATTTATTGTTGAACTACCATAGGTAACATATTTCTCAGTATTTTAACTAACGTCCATGAATTTTTAAATAAAGTTTGTTTTCAGATTTCTTTAACTATGTCTTTACAGTCCTTTTATGAGTATAACAGAAACAAAGAAATACAAATATAATAAGTATAGTTTTAAAAAGTGCTATTATTCTGAACTGGATATCAAAATGTAGAACCAAAGGACTCTGGTTCTAATGTCCTTAGTGCCACAGTTTGAGTAAGAAAATGAGTGATTCTTGTGAGTTTTACTTTGTGTACAAGAAGGGATATCGCAAAATTTTATTTATTTATTAATTAATTAAAACCATTAAAATCAGTGTTAGTGGAAACTTTAGACTTCAAATATGACTTGACTTTATAGATAAACAAGGGCTGAACAGAGAATGTTTTCAGTGTGGTTTGCTGGTCCACTCACAGCAAATAATTTTTCAAGTCCGAAACACTACATAAACCTATACTAAACCATAAAGTTCTTAAAGTTAAAGAAACCTCTAGAAATTCGGCCACAGGGAACACATAGCTGCTAATTAAGTATGTTCTAAATTAAATTATTGAAGAACACTTAGCATTGCTTCAGTTCAATTGTCAAGTCCATCAGTGTATTTGTATAATAATGGCAACTTGACTCATACAGCAATTATTGTCACATATAATTTAAAGTAAGGTCTTAAAGTATCTTTCATATCATACTACTAATTAAAATTTGTGGAACATTTCCTATATACCAGACATTTTCTCAAGAAATTAACATTAGACTTGCTGTAGCTACTGGAATGGTTTAGTTCTAATAATGCTAAGGAATGTGTATCATTAGTATTCTTAAACAAACTAAGTTTAAGCAATTTATCCTAAATCATTTAGGCTTTTAACCACTGAAATGAATTAAATGGAAAATGGGATGTAGGGTGAAAAAGAAGAACATAATAATTTACTTTCCTGTTGTTGATGATCTTGCTGTGGGCTGGTCCTACCCAGCATTTAGTTTGGAAACATCTTCCTTATCATCTTTCTTTAGACTCTCCTTAAGTTCAAATTCTGGCTGCATAAATATAGCCGCATCAGTGACTTCCCTTGTGATCTTCCCCCCCAGAAATCATCTCGTTTGGGTTCAGGAAGAGTGGAACTCCAGGAAAACCTGGTGGCCAAATTTTCACTTCAGCTACTTTTGGGCAAAATGTGATTGGACAGAAGATAAAGCTTTAGCTTATGAGAAAGCTTTTGTAGCTGGATTACTATTAGGAAAAGGTATGCTGTGGTTTGTTTTTTTTATAAATATAAACATGTTTTGGACAATTTTGAAATGAAAAAGTACAACCATATATTCACATTAGAGCCTACTTGGCATATTATGTGCCTTAGCAACAATATTAGAGTTCTGCAGAGCACAAACAGTAAATGCTGGAAGATTATGGAGAGACTGGGAACCCTTATTCACAGCTTATAGGAGTGTAAAATGGTGCAATCACTATAGAAGGCAGTTTGGGGCTTTCTCAAAAGGTTGCAAATAGAAATAACATTTGACCCAGCTATTCCAGTACTGGGAATATACCCTAAAGAAACCCAAGCAGATAATATGCACATCCATGTTTATTGCTGCATTATTCACAATAAGGTAGAAGCAACCCAAGTGCCCATCAACAGATGAATAGATAGAAGCTCTATGGTATATTCATACAATTGAATACTGAGCAGCACTGAAAAGTAGAGAACTCATAAAACATTACACAACATGGGTGACTGTGGAGGAAATTATGTTGAGTTCAGTATCTTGGTCACAAAAGGACAAATACTGTTATAAAGCAGGTCTGACATGGGTTGGGAGGAGAATAGGATAAGAGTGGATAGATAATGAGCATTGCACTGGAATAGATGAAGGAAAGAAATGTTTAAAAAGAATATGTAATTAGACATTATACATAAAACAGCCCAGAATAAGAGGTACATTGCAAAAAGGACTAGGGGGAGGGATGGGAGGTAATTTTTCAATCATGAGTGAATGTTTGTGTGTTTTGTTTTGTTTTGTTTTAAAGTATACTGGGGGAGGCAGAATGGAGGGAGGGGCGTAAAACGTGTAACAGTGAATGAATGAAAATCTAAGTTCTCTGTAAACTTTCTTTAAAATAACAAAATCAAGTTTTATTTAAAATATATTATGTGCTCAGGAAATAACTATTGAATGAAAGAATAAATCCTTACTTAGGACAAAGTGTGATGTCCTTGTAAGATATAAATTACCATTTCTAAAGGAGTTCTGATGGCTGAGTGGTAAGGAATTGCCCTGCCAATACAAAGGTATGAGGTTCAAATCCATCAGCTGCTCTACTGGAGGCAGATGAGCAGTCTCCTTCCATGTGATGTACTGCCTCTGAAAACCCACTGAAGGGTTAGCTATGGGTCATCTCGGACTTGATGGTACACAACAACAAATCCGTAGAGTATGTACTGGGATTGTGATGGCTTTTGTGTATTCTAACATGACACTCTTTGACATTAGAGAATAGATATAGACTGATTCTACAACAAATAATCATTTGGCATTGCATAGAAAGTTTAATGAGATTGCCTCCTTTTTAAGAACTAGACATTCTTTGTTAATCTATATGCTAGCTCTCTTTATCTTGCTCCTGGAAGAAAAAGAATTCTATTCTCGTTAAGAAAAAGATTACATTCCATTCACATATTAAAATATTGGGGGGGGGGAAGGATACTTGAATTTTCTTTGTATGGTCAGTAAAGCTCTTACCTCCTCTGGACCACTGGAATATGAAAAAGAAGAAAATACTGAAATGAAATGGCTATAGAATATGTTCACAAGTAAAGAAAATAAAGCTCACAGTGGCCGCTAGTCAGTACTTGAGTCCTGTTTTGGAGTTAGTTGTCCTATTTGGAATTAGTATTCCTAATGAATGTTTGTGATAAGTATCTTACCTAGTGCTGTTATGACAGGAATAATATAAGTGGGTGACTTTAAGAAGCAGAAATTTCTTACAGTTAGGTTTCACAGAGATCTCCACGTATCCTAGCCCATTTGTTTGCTAGTTTGGTTGTTTAATCTCTTTCATATCTCAAAAGAGGTTAACACTCTCTATATTAATCTTGTGTTGTTATAACAAGACAGACTCATTCCTACATGGAATTGTAGCCACAGGTGTAGATGCAAGAATTTATGTCACATAATTTGGTGAGGGGTGTAGTTAAATTCATAATAGTTAAATAAAATGTGTAAATTGTTGAGTTTATGAGAAAAAAGTTCATAAAATAACATTTTCTCATAGTGCATTCATCAAGGGACAAATTATTTGAACTGTGATTTTCTACTTCATGAGTATAAGTAGAAATACAGTTTGAGCAGTTAGTAGATCTGAGTTCATCTTCCAGTGTTAGGACTTTTATGAACTTTCTATTAAATGAGTAGTGTATCAGCAGTTTTTATTTGCATATAAGATTGTCAAGTGAACATAATGTCAAAATGTTTTTTAAGTTCTAAAGTATTATTTGACTATCAGACATACTTACGCCTAAAAATGGTTGTTTCTTCTGCTGCCAGGGCAGTAGTACGAGAGTTGGGTCAGTTTCCTGAGGAGATAAACTGTGTTGGATTTGCTTTTGTTCTGTTACTGCTGCCACGTTCTAACTGTACTTACTGCCTTCTTTTGCTTCCTTTATACTTTGAATAGGAGCCACTTACATTGTGGTTGCCTCTTCTTCCCACATTCTGCTATCAGTGAGCCAGTCTGTGCACCCATTTCTCCTTGGAAGGGCCTTTATTCTTTGGTTGCTCTTTTTGTAGGCTCCAGAGGAATTAGGATTTTGTGTTTTATTTCACATTTTTTGTTGTTGTTTGTAAGGGAGTGAAATATTTTCTGTATCTTAGGAAACAGATATTACTATACTTTTACTTTTTTCTAAAATAATGTGATGAATTTAGAAATCTAGATTATTTAAGTAACATGGAAATGAGTTCTTCCCAGCTAATAGAATAAGACATTTCTGATGTATAGTTTTTCAGAGAAAATATAATGGTATCTATAGGTACCATCTATAGGTATAGCAATTTCCCAGAATATATGGATATATACAATCTGAAATAAAATTATTTCTCATCTATGAATTAGCATCTTATTACTCATTTATTGAATATGGAAAATTCTATTACTTAGAGTATCTTCTGTTTTATTTTATTTGCATCTCTGAAATATTTGCTAAATGAATTAAATTACTTAGAAGCTTATCAGAAGCAGGTAGAAGGATAATGAATATTAAGTCATTTGCCAAACTATATAATGATCATGTAGTTGCTTGCTAGATGATATAAGAAAATAGATAATGTTTTGTTTTTTTCCATCCTATGATTACTTTATTCTAGTCTTTCACACTAGAGTTTTTTGCAGAGAACTTTAATGTTTTGATAGATGACTTTTTGAGGCTGATTTTTAGGCTAACATTGAGAGAAAAGATATAGTAATTTGTTCTTGGAGACGATAATCATTACAGTTGGGATTTGAGAGGGGAGGATAGAAAATGAACTAAGGTATATTTTTTTTTTAATTTTGTAAGAAGCAACACATTTTATTAGTGACAGATATTTGAATATGTGTAGGTATTGGTACATACTGATGTAACCCCAAAATCATCTGCTGTCGGGTTGATTCTGACTCATGATTATTCTCCCTTGGGCCTTGGGCTTCCTTGGCTGTAAGTCCTTGAGGAATGGCTGGTGGATTTGAACTGGCAGCTGTTGTTTATAGCCTAAAATGTAATGCACTCTGCCATTGGAAGAGGCTGTGCTGCAATCCAAAGACACTCACTTTGAACTCACCAGCTGCTCCGCAGGAGAAGGATGAGCAGTCTCCTCTGTGATTCACTACTTCTGAAAACCAGGACGGTCAGGTATGGTTCGTTATGACTCAGTGGTACACAACAGCATGCTACCAGAAGGGAGATCTAGTGGCGTGGTGGTGAGGAATTGTGCTGCCAGTACAAAGCTTTGCAGTTCAAAGCTACCAGCTACTCCATAGGATAAAGATGGGCAATCTCCTCCCATGTAGTTAACTGCCTCTGAAAACTCACTGGAGGATCAGCTATGAATTGGTTCTGACTCAATAGTACACAACAACAGCATGTCACCAGAACTCCTTTGTGTTGGTATAGATAATATAAATACATGTATTTTTATAATCAGTGTATCAGAGTTGAAGCAAAATATAAAAATACTTAAAAATTTTGATAAATATTAAAGCTCTTTAATTTTTTTTTTTTTTTTTAGGTTGTAGATACTTTCAATATGTTTCTAAACAAGGGCGTCAAGTCTTAAGGAAGAAAAATAAACGGATGAACAAATTGGTGAAAATGCATAGTATTGTAAATCTGGAACCCTGATACTGATTTATTTTTTATTGCCTTAACAGAGTAGAAGCTCAGTAGATAGTTTAACTATTAAATTTGTTTATTAGATGTGTTGTTATGTGGTAGTTTAAGAAAGTAGCTTTTAAGTCTTCTTAAAAGTTCTTTTTATTTATTTTTACATTTCTTTTGCTATTATTTATTAGCTCACTACTTTTGCTTTTTGTAAAGAATGGCTTTTTTATTTTTATACTGTTAAATATAACATATATTAAAGAATAATTTTTCAAATAAAAAAGTCCATGTGTGTTTATTTCATCAGAGATTGCAGCACCACAGCAGTTAATACTTTCTGCACTAATTTATGTCTGAATCTTGGACTATGAAATAAATATTATTTTAACTTCTAATTTAGCAACATTAGGTTTACCACTGTAAGTATTGGTGATGAATTCTGTTGAGGATTTTGGAAAGAGAGGATTTAGAAAAGGTTTCCTCTTTGAATACAAAGATGTGGCAGCTTGGGATTCATCTGTCTCGAGAGGTACCTTTGATTTTGAAAACTAATTAGAGGCCTAGAGGGTGGCAGGGACAGGTTGCCTTCAGTGGATACAGCCTAACTTGAAAGTGTCTGAGGTAGGTTTGTATGTTGGTTTTGTTGGGTTTTTTGGTTGGTTTGGTTTGGGGTTTTTTTTGCCTTGTATAGTAACAAAATAGGTTTTAAAGCTTATATGTCCACTTTCCTTTTTCTTTTAGAAAATCTGAGTTTGAATCCTATGTCTAACAGTTGGTAGTTTCATGACTTCGTGGGCAGCCAATATATTAAATTGTTCTTTTATCCTTAATTTCTTCACTGATAGGGTGGTTACAGTAGAATTTATCTAATTGGATTGTTTTGAAAAAGAAATCTATTTAATGCTTAGGTGGTGGTTATGTTAGTAAATGTTAATTACCAAGTAAGCTGTGGAAGATAGTCATGACGGCTCAGTTCTGAAATATCCTTTCAAGGAATAGCCATTGAAGCCCCTGTGGAGTTCAGTCCAGCTTGTGAGTTGCCAGGAGTCTGAATCAGCTGCTACTGCTTCACTAGTAACCGTCATAACTACATTATTGGCTCTGTCACTTCTGGCTCATGGAAATTTTCTGCACAAGAAAAATGAAATAATTGCCCATGTCATGTATCTCTCTCACAATCAGGACCTTGTTCAAGTCCATCATTGCACGTGTGCTAATACATTTTACTGAGGGTCTGCCTCACCTTCATTGATTCTCTGCTTCACTCGCATGATAGCCTTTACTGACGGATCTTTCCAGATCCCAGCATTCTGTTGTGATCCATAAGTTTTAATTGGCACTATGAACAGTATGGGTATTCCTGATCCAAGCCGTGATATTTTTAGTTGTCTCATATATGTGTAGAAGTTGAACAATTAAAGAAGGGCAAAGGATTAATGCTTTTGAGTTGTAGGGTTGGTTAAAAATATTTAATATACCATGAATTGCTGTACAGAGTTAACTCCTGGTTGCTGTGATGCTGAACACTGTGACCCTGATGTGCCAAATGCAATAATGGTTACCCATGGTGGACAGTGTTTGGTGGAGCTCTCTGATTAAAGCAAGCTTGGAAGCAGGAGTGGCATCCACTTCCAAAATGGCTTGCCTCCGGAAACCTTATGAACTTGGAGAAATGATCAGAGTTATTATACAAGTGTTCAGGTCTTACGTTCATAGGGTCGCTATGAGTTGCCTTAACAATAACAACAACAATGGATTATCAAAAGAAAAAATGCCCCTTGAACTAAGTCTGAATGCATTATGCTAAGTGAAATACACCAATCCAAAGTACAAAGACTATGTGAGACCACTACTGTGTAAAATGGGGTGGGGTAGGAAATAGAATGTGTAGACAGTGGACAAGGGAGGATCAACCCTGCAAGAACTGACATCAGGACACTGGCTATTGCAATTACAAAGTTGGAACAAGTTATGGATAACTCTTTAAAAGAGGTAGGGGAAAAGGGGAGTGAAAGAAGAAAGGGGGTGGAAACCACTAGACAGAAATTAGTGGGTGCATGGAGGGGTGAAGGACTAGGCAAGGTGCAGTGAAGGCTTGATAAGATGGGATTATAAAGGTGAAAATAGTAATTCTGTAAAATAAGATTATATAAAACAGCACATGAATGAAATCTTATATGTGAATGCTTGTATAAAGCGCAATGTATATAATATATATGTCATTTTATACAAACCAATAAAATAATGATTAAAAAATAAGGCAGAATGTTTCTTAGAAAAGAGAAAGATGACATCTCACATATTTTGGGCCTGTAATTGAGAGTGCCTGGTTCTGGAGAAGGACAGCATGCTTGGTAAATAGTAAAAAGAGGAAGACCCATTATTACAGTCACTGTCCTTCCATCTTGTAGTTCTTTGATTTTCTGCAGTATGTGCTTCACATCTTCATTTAAAGCAAGCAAGGTTGTGTCATCTGCATAAGGCAAGTTGCTGATGGGTCTCTTCCAATCCTGATGCCACATTCTTTATACACATTCTTTATAATGTCCAGCTTCTTGAATGATTTGCTCAGCATACAGGTTAAATTGTTATGTGCCGTTGAGTTGACTACTACTCAGCAAACCTATGAACAGTGGTCCTTAACCTTGCTACACACCTGATCTTCTCCAACACACCTTACCCCATTGCTATAGTCATAGTGTCCGTCTCATCAAGAGTTTTCCTTTCTTGTGCTGACTTTTCCCTACCTCCCCAAGTATAATGTCCCCCAAGAACTGTCCTCTCCTGAGTGTATGAGATGGAGTTTCACCATCCTTCCCTTAAAGGAGCACCTTGGTCTCACTTTCTCCAGGGCAGATCTGTTGATTCTCTTGGCAGATCATAGGATGTCCAATACTCTTCTCCAGCGCTACAACTGTAAGGTATTAATTCTCTTCTGTCATCCTTAATCTAGCTTTCAGTTGCATAGAGAGCAATTGAGAAGACCATGGCTGAGATCTGCTGCACTTTAGGCTGGCGGCGTTGCTCTTTAGCATGATGAGCAAGAGGTCCTTGGCAGCAGATTTTCTAATCAAACTCATCTTTTGATTTCCTGACTGCTGGTACCAAGGATATAGATTGTGGATCCAAGTATGATGAAATAATTGACAATTTCTGTCCTTTACCTATCATGATGTTACTTGGTCCAGTGGTGAGAATTTTTTATTTCTTGATGTTGAGATGCAATCCATATTGAAGGCTGTATGTAGTCCTTGATCTAGGGCAAGCACTTCAAATCTGTCATTTTGTTGGGCAGGGGATTTTAAAACCATCTCAAGAACAAGCTTTAAGCATTGAACACTGATGACTGAAGACCAGATAAGCTGTGGAATAACTTCAAAGATAGGTGAAGATGGCTAAAGATCATTACTAAAACAGAAGGAAGAAAAGACCAAAATGGGTGCCAGAAGACATTCTGAATATTGCACTAGAACCCTGAAAAGCCAAAACAAAGGGAAGAAATGATAAAGAATTGAACAGAAAATTTCAAAGGGCAGTTCATGAAGACAAAGGAAAGTCAGTATTATAACAGTCAGTATTATAACAAAATGTACAAAGAACTGAAGTCAGAAAATCAAAAGGGCATTTCACACTTGGCGTTTCTTCCCTTCCAAGCTGAGGGAACTAAAGAACAAATTTCAAGCCTCAAATTGCAGTACTGGAGGAGTGTATGGGCAAAATCTTGAATGATCCAGGAAACCTTGAAAGAAAACAGGAGAACTACACAGTTACTGTACTGAAAAGAACTGGCTGACACAGACCATTTCAGGAAGGAGAACACAGAATGTATCCTTAATACAGACCTGACACACCTTTCCTGATTTTCAGCAATGCAGTGTACCCTAGTTTTAGTAGAACAACTGCTTCTTAGTCCATGTGTACGTTGTGCATGAGTACAATGAAGCGTTTTTGGATTCCCAGTTTTCTCAGTGTTGGTCATAATTTGTTAGGATCTACACAGCTGAATGTTTTTGCATTCTCTGCCTACAGCCAAAATCCATCTGACATTAACAGTAATATCTCTTATGCCTCTTTTGAATCCAGCTTGAATTTTCTGGCAGTTTTCTGCGTTGCACATAAAATCTCATTTAATGCTGACAAAATCCCAAGGTAAGTTAACACCACTGGTTCCTGATAAAAAGTTTGATAGTTGGAAGAGTTAATTTACTTGCCAAAGTATAGCCAATAAAATGAGGACGCAGGATAGGAATACAATTTTCTTTATGAACTACAGTAATTTCAGTCCCACCCATTCAGTTCAGTCTTAAATGAAATTGGATTACCAGACTTTAAGTTTACGTAGTGGTCGACTCTGAAGTCTGGGCTTGATCTTGGCTTTGCCACTAACTGGTGCTAGGTCTGTTTCTGAATGCTTATGTGCATCAGTTTCACTAGCTGTAAGTGGGAATACTAATAGTATCTAGTACCATCATAGGATTGTTAGGAAGTGTCATGGAATTACTATTTGTAAAGTACTAAGAACAGTATTTGTTAAAGCTCCCCATGTACTTGCTAAATAATTATTTAGCTCCTTGTTTTTTTAAACCTTGTGTGAAGGAGATGGCTATGAGGATAGAGTACATCAAAGCAGAGATGGCAGTGGGATTGTCTGGGGACTTCCATATATTGGAATCATATATTCCAGGAGGGCTCCCTGTCTCCAAACACCAACGCCAACCTCACTGCCATCAAATTCATCCCAATTTATAAGGAAAGACCCTCCATTGCGTTGCCAAGGCTAGAAATTTTAGCAGGGAAGACAGTCTCTCATCTTACAGCGATGGAGCAGGTGGTAGTTTCCAACCACCAACTTTTCATTTAGCAGATAAGCATATAATGCACTATGCCAAGGTTTCTTCCCCAAGAATCTCCAAAGATACTTTTATTTTGAAGGTGCATCTTGGGGAAATGCAATTTAAGGATAAGTGTGCTAGTAGGTAGTATTTAAGAGGCTTTGTCCAGAGTTCCTATTAGGCTTTTTCTTAAGTGGCATCACTAAGAAACCCCCACCACAGCCACTACTACCACACCATTTTTACTACCATCTCCACCACCATCATTACCATTACTATCACGATTCACCACCACTATGACCTCTGCCACCATAACACCCACCACCACTCCACCACTACATCTCTCCCACCCCTGCCTCTACCTGATCCTCATCACTAGTAACAGCAACAACAGCAAAATTTCCCTCATCATCATCATCATCATCATCATCATCAATCATCATCAATCATTTCTATTAAACACTTGTTATGGACTAGGCATCAGAGAGCTGGACAATGACAAGGGATGCTAGAAGGAGAATCGATGCCTTTGAGCTGTGGTGCTGGAGAAGAGTATTGAATAAAACAAACAGGTTCATCCTAGAGAGTGTGAGACCAGGCTGCTCCTTGGAGGCAAGGATTCTGAAGCTTCATCTGACATTCTTTGGACATGTTGTAAGGAGGGACTTTTCCCTGGAGAGGGACATTATGCTTGGGATGGTAGAGCGAAAGCACAAAAAAGGAAGACCCTGGATGAGTCAGATTGACTTAGTGAGAGGGGTAATGCGGGTAGATGTGCCAGAGATGATGAGGCTAGTACAGGATACAGCAGGTTTCAGAGCTGTTGTACATAGGGTCACTATGAGTCGCAAGTGGCTCGTCAGCACTTAAAAACTGAATGGTGTCCCTAAAATGTTGGGGACTAGGGGAGAATCAAGACTTTCTCTCTGACTAAAGGACTTTTTTTCCTCCTGAAAGATGGCTGGTGATGGTAATGATCTTGACAAGGTGGTGCTTGTTGTTAGGTGCTGTTTAATTGACTCCAGCTCATGGTGACCCTATGTACGACAGAACAAAGCCAGACCTTGCACCATTCTCACAATCTCGATTGTGCTTACCTGTACTGTTGTAGTCATTGTGCCAATCCATCTCGTAGAGGGCCTTTCTCTACTTTGTTGACCAAGCATATCTCTTTTCCAGCAACTGACCCTTCCTGGTAATATGTCCAAAATACATGAGAGGAAGTCTTGTTGTCTTAACTTGTAAGGAACGCACCAGCTGCACTTCTTCAAAAGATTGGAATTGTTTGTTCTTTTGACCATCTATGATATATCTAACACTCTTCAAGAAGATTGTTGTTAGGTGCGACTGAGTTGACTATGAATCACAGCGACCCAATGAACAACAGCAGATCTAACCATTGCCCTATCCTGTGCCATCCTCACAATCTCCAACATGTTTACATCCATTGTTACAATTATTCTGTCAGCTCATTTCATTGAGAGTTGTCTTCTCTTTCTCTGATCCTCTGCCTTTCCTAGCATATTGTCTTTTTCCACGATAACATATCCAAAGTTTCACCATCCTTGTCTCTGAGGAGTACCCTGGTTGTACTTCCTCCAAGACAGGTATTTTCTTTTTTGTTCTTTTGTTAGTTCATTATATATTCAACATGCTTCCCAACACCATAATTCAAAGGTATCAACTCACCTTTTATCTTCCTTATTCATATTGTCCAACTTTCACATACCTAGGGTGCAATTGAAAATGCTATGATTTGGATCAGATACACCTTAGTCTTTAAAGTGAGATCCTTGCTCTTTAGCACTTTTTGGAGAGGCCCTTTATAGCATATTTTCCAATTGTTGCAGGTATTTTGGTTTCTCGACTGCTGCTGTTATGGGTGTTGATTGTGGATGCAAGCAAAATGAATGTGTTAATAATTTTGATCTTTTCTTGATCTATTGTCATGGAGATTGACCTATTTGTCCAGTGGTGAGGATTTTTGATTTCTTGATGTTGAGATGTAATCCGTATTGGAGTCTTTGACCCTCTTCAGTAAGTGCTTTCCGTCATCTTCACTCTCTGCAAGCAAGGTTGTGTCAATTATGGTTAATGAATATTTCTCCTGCCCTGATGCCACATTCTTCTTCATGTCATGTAGTCCATCTGCTCAAATGATTTGTTCACCATACAGATTGCTGGTATGGAGAAATGATACAGCCCTGACACATACCGTTCCTAATTTTAAACCATGCAATTTCCTCTTATTCTTTACTGGTCTATTGGATAAGTTTCACATAAGCACAATTAAGAGTTCTTGAGTCCACATTCTTCTCCATGTTACTTATCATTTATTGTGATCCACACAATAAAGTGCCTTGTGCATAGTCACTAAAACACAAGTAAATATCTTTCTGGTATTTTTGGATTTCAGCCAAGATCCGCCTGATAGCAGGAATAGTATCTGGTCTTTTCTGAATCCAGCTTGAATTTTTGGAAGTTCTATGTTGAGGTACTTGTTCCAGTTGGGGTGGTGGTGGGGATCTGGTGTGAGGGCAATGAATACAAACATTGTAAGTAAACCAGTGTAAAGAAAAAAAAAAGCAAGAAACTGTGAAAAAAAGAAACCAAAAAACCCCTAAGAACAAAAATAAAACCAAAAAGCTACTAAACCAAAACAGAGGCAATATGTACTGAAATCTTTTAGATTTGGCTTGGGGTAGTGTAAGTTCGGAAAGGTGAAACCTATACATACACATGCTTTTCCTTTTTGAAGAGGCGAGCTGGAGAAAGGAAAGTGGGGTTAAGAGAAGGACTTGTAGTGCTGGAAGGAGATGAGACTAGAAGGCTGCAAAAAACAATTTTTCCAGCTCTTACTTGATGACAAGTAATACCTATCTTAATTTCCTACCGCCACTGTATGTGGCACAAATACTACACAAGTGTGTAGCTTTAAGAAAAAGCAATTTATTGCTTCAGTTCTAGAAGTTAGAATTCTCAATCACAGTCCACTTCACACCAATTCCTTCTTAGTTGGCAGCCCTGGATCACTCCTAAAGCTAACACAACTAAAAAAATACTTTAGCACTGCAGTGCAAGAGAATGAATTGGTGCATAAATGGGGCCCCAGCCTGCTGCAGGTGACCCCTTTAACCTCCAGGATGGTCTGCCGGGTCTGCATCTTGGTCCTCAACTCTTGGAATGATCCTTGGGAAAGGGATAGTAGGCTCAGCAACTAGCTGTGCTTGATGAGCTGGACCAGTGTGCACTGTAACTAAACCAGTCCTTGGCTGTTGGCCAAAAAACCTTAGGTGCTATTGCAAACAGAAAAAAAAAAATACGTTGCTTTGCTTTTTTTGTTTTGTTTTGTTTTGTTTTGCTTGTTTAGTTTATTAGTAAAATGAGAAGACAACTCTCAGTGGCTACTTCCAGTCTTGTTATATCCCCATCTCGGACTCCACACCACACCATTCTGCATGCCGCCTTTTGAGGCTTCTCCCTCTAGTCCTCTCTTTGCTGTTTCTTCTCTTCTTCTTTTCCCCTCATTTCTTTTGCTTTGTTTTTTTTGTGCTCTAGTGGTTCGTGGTAAGGAATTGCACTGTCAGCGTACATGGTTCAGATCCACTAGCTGCTCCACGGAAGAGAGATGGGCAATCTTCTCCCATCTGATTTATTGCCTCCGAAAATCCACTGGAGAGTCAGCTATGAGTCAGTTCTGACTTAACAGTACATAGTTAAAGCAACAAGTAGATGGTGCTGAGGAGATATTTTATTTCATTTTAAGAAATGACATGTTTATTGCATACCAGGCACAGTGCTTGTTCTGGGGAGATTCAAAGACTGAAGAGACTCATCTTCCCTACCACTGCTTACCTGATGGTCAAGAAGTAACTTTAGAGCAAGGGAACAGGACTCTGGCACTCTAACTTTGCACAATCAACAGAAATATTATAAAGAGTTCTCAAAATGCAAAATCACAGAGGTAATTGTTGTGGTTAGGTGTGGACGAGTTGACTATGACCCCACAGCAACCCTATATGAACAGCAGATCTGTGCCCTGCCTGGTCCTGTGCCATCCTTACCATCTCTGAGGGGAAGACGCTCAACAAAATGAACTGGCACAGTAACTGTTGGTCAAGAACACCTTAGTCTTTAAACAAATATTGCTGCTTCTTTTTTTTTCTGGATTTTTTTTTTTAATTCTTAATTTCAATGAAAATTTACAGAGACTTTGGATTTCTGTTCATTCATTGTTGCCCTTTTCTCCCGGTCTAACTCCCGCCCCTCCCCCCCAGGTACTTTTCCTCTTGGAAAATTAAAAGAAAAATTCTTTCATTGTTTTGAATATTGTTGCTTCTTAAAACTTTGGCGAGGTCCTTGACAACAGATTTTTCCAGTGTAACACCTCTTTTGATTTCTTGACTTCTGGTATCAAAGGTGTAGATTGTGATCCAAGTAAGACAAAATCATCAACAATTTCACTCCTTTTCCCATCTGTCATGATGTTGCATATGGGCCCAGTGGTGAGGATTTTTGTTTTCTTGATGTTGAGAAGTAATCAATATTGAAAGCTGTAGTCTTCGATCTTCTGCAGCAAGCGCTTGAAGTCTTCTTCACTTTCAGTGAGCCAAGTTATGTTATTTGCACAATACAGGTTGTTACAGTCTTCATCGAGATCCTGATGCCATATTCTTCTTCCTAAAGTCCAACTTCTCTAATTATTAGCACATCATGAAGATTGAAAAGGCATGGAGAAGGACGCTCTGGTGGCCTAGTGGCAAGAAGCTGCACTGCAATCCCAGAGGCATGCGGTTCAAATCCACCAGATGCTCTACTGGAGAAGGAGGGGCAGTCTCCTTCTGTACCA
>NW_006399896.1:4656954-4682669 GCF_000299155.1 Elephantulus edwardii | reverse complement strand
TTGGCACTTTGTCCAAGTGATTTCTAGTTACGTGGCTCTCTGAAACCAGGAAAAACCCTGAGAAATACAAACACTAGCTTCCCAGGCAGCTGGGCTGTTAATCTTAGAGTCACTCTCCAACCCACCCCCCCACCCCCGCCTCCTTTCTACAGTGACATGACGACTTTAACAATAAGCTCAGACTTAATGATCATGAGATCATGAGGATGGCACAGGATCTTTCGGGCGGGAATCAGATGTGTTGTTGGTAGGTTCACTATGGGTGAATTTGACTGGCTAGCACCAAACAACAAGTACAATATTCCTTCCGCTCAGTGCCCTGGATCAGGAGGGCCCGGGCCACCAACTGATGTATCAGCCCTACTAGACCTGCAGCACCGCAGGCCACGCTGGCCACAGTTAGAGAACTCGTTTGGGAAGAGTGGCTGGACGCGTGCTTTCCAGTTCTTGTGCCACAGTGCCACCTCCCGGCCACTTCGCGTAACTGCAGGTGAAGTGCTCCAGGCTTGGCTTCCAGTGGCTTTCCAGGTGGCTCACGCACCTGCTTTTTAACCCTTCCTGCAAAGAATGCGTCTCTTTTGAAAACTTTAGCTATAGAATCCGTTATATTAATTACTGATGTCCCGCCAGCTGGTTGGTGAGAAGTTGCTTTGCAATCCCAAAGGTGGTAGTGTGGACCTTTGAGTTGAAACTGACCAATAGCTGACCTGTCTGTGGGTTTTCAGAGGCAGTAAATCACACTGAAGGAGATTTCCCATGCCTTTTCCCACAGAGAAGCTGATGGATTTGAACTGCGTGCCCTCGGGACTGTAGCACAGCTTTTTACCCCTAGGTCACCAGAACTCTCTAATCTCAAAGGTTGTTGCTAGGTAGTTAAGTGCCGTGGAGTTGCCTGCGACTCATAGCTACCCTATCTATGTACAACAGCCCTAAATCCTGCTCTATACTGTGCCAATCTCACTATCTCTAACATACCTACCCCCATTATCCCATTCACTGAATCAGTCCATCTCATATAGGGCCTTCCCCTCCTGCGCTGTCCCTCCATCCTCCCTCTCCAGGGACTGGTCCCTCTCCAGGGACTGGTCCCTCCTTGCAACATGTCCAAAGTATGTTAGACGAAGCCCCAGAATCCTTGCCTCCAAGGAGCAGCCTGATTTAACCCTCTTCAGGTCAAATATATTCGTTCTCTTAACAGTCCATCATGGTATATTCAATACTCTTCTCCAGCACCACAGCTCAAAGGCATCAATTCTCCTTCATCCCCAGTCATTGTCCAGCTCTCCGATGCATAGCAAATGATTGCAAAGACCATGACCTGTATCTGGCACACCTTATTCTCTAGAGTGACATCATTGCTCTTCGAAGGTACATAATTTAAATCCACCAGCTGCTCAGCTGAAGGATGGGTAATCTCCTGTGCAATTAACTGACTTTGCAAAACTGCTGGAGGGTAAACTATGGGTCGATTCTGACTCGATGGTACAAAACAACAACATAGATGTCTTAGCGTTGGGAAGCTCTGGATGATGAAGAAAAAAAATTGAAGTTGTCATTGAGTTTATTTTACTTGGATCCACTACCAATATCTGTGGTAAAGCAGTCAATAAATAAAAAGATGTGTTTCATTTAGGATAATCTGCAGTTAAGGACCTCTCCAAAGAGCTAAAGAGCAAGGATGTCAATTTAAAAACTAAGGTACACTTGAACCAATTTGTAGGTTTTTTCAATTGTTTATTATGCATCTGAAAGACAATGAGTAAAGAAGACCAAAGAAGAATCTATGCTTTTGAATTGTAGTGTTGAAGAAAAGTGTTGAATATACCATAGACCAATCTGCCATAGAGGAAGTGTAACCAGAGTGCTCCTTAAGGCAGGGCGAAGCTTTGCCTCACTTACTTTAGGCATATTTTCAGGAGGGACCGGGCCTTTGAGAAAGACTTCATGTTGAAGGTAGAGGGTCAGCAGAAGAGAGGAAAACCCTCACTTTTGGATTGACAACAGTGATTACATAAAGGGCTTGAGCAGCACGAGATCATGTGGATGGTGCAGGGCAGGACTAGATTCAACTCTTGTTCACAGGGTCGCTCTGAGTCAAGTTGATTTGATGGCAGCTAATAACAAAACCAATATATTCCCAGCACTAAGAATAGAGTCTAGTACATAGTAGGTGCTCCATAAATGTTTGATGATGGAATGAATAGCATCCATGACGATGTTAATTTTGTTAGATGGAAGAAAACAGGGAGATGCCACCTCGTCATTCACACTTACTTCTGGTTTGGGTCCCTCTTCACCCACAGTGGACTTTTGTAATACTTTCTGTTCTCATGGCCTATCTTATTTTCTCATTGCCTTGCTGCTTCTGTTGGTTCTCTGGTTCTTACTGTCCTTCCTAGTCCATGTCTTTCGCCAATCCTTTGCTCTAGGAGCTTTTGGGGGCTTTTCATAGTCCTCAGAATCAAGGTCAGACTCATCAGTCAGTTTCATTTTTATCCTATATTAAACTCTTCCTCCCTCACAAGCTAATCCTGCAAGTACCATGATTTTGTATCTCATACAGCTCTTTCTGTCTGAAACATCTTAGCCTGATTATAATATCTCATGTCTTGCCAAGAGCAATCAACAGCCAACTGATTTTTCTATCTCAGAGGTATTTTGATGAGATTAGCCATTCAGTTAAGACGGAAATAAGATTAGAACCTAGATTTCCCTGACTCTGTGCCTTTGGCCCTGTAAGCAGATGTTGGCTAGCTAGTAAGTGGCCTTCACCTGTCCTCGCTCCTGTCCCTCAGTATTAACAACCATGGTTTCTGTGTGTTAGAAAGATAGAACCTGTCCCATCTCTTCTAACTTCTGGTCTGTATAAACTCTCTTTCCAGAAGAAAGCACTGAAAGAGGAAAGGGTTAGACAAAATGGAGAGAAGGCAGGTGACCACTCTATGAGACATTTAATTTACTCCTAAGTAACTAACTCATAAAATCAAAGTTCTGTGATTTGATGTCTCTCCCTGGTCTTGTCAAGCCCTACGTTATGAAGTACTATCAAGCTGAAGCGGACCCATAACTGACCCTCTAGTGAGTTTTCAGAGGCAATAATTTGCACGGGAAGAGATTGCCCATCTTTCTCACACAGAGCAGCTGATGGATTCGAACCTCATCCCTGCATTGCCAACCATCATTAGCAGCACAACCACAAAGCTACCAGAGCTCCCGACAATCGACAACCACCACCATCACCATTCAATATTCTGCCCATAGTATCCTTAAGTATTGCAACTCAAGGCTTGAATTTGTTCTTTAGTTTCTTAAGAAATGCCAAGAGAGCACACTGTTTTGACTTTTGGACTCCAGTTCTTTGCTCATTTCATTAAAATACTTTGCTTTGTCTTCCAGTGCTGCCCTTTGAAATCTATTCTGCTCCTTAACTTCTTGATTTCTTACCTTTGCTTTGGCTTTCCGATGCTCTAGTGTAATATTCAGAGTCTCTTTTGACATCCATTTTGGTTTTTTCTTCTATTCTGTCTTTATAATGACCTTTTGCATTCTTCATGGATGATACTCTTGATATCCTCCCACAGCTCATCTGGTCTTCGTTCATTAGTGTTCAAGGTCTCAAACCTGTTCCTGAGTTGGTTTTTAAATGCAGGTGGGATAGACTCAAGGTCAAATTTTGGTTCCTGTGGAGTTTATTTGACCATTGTTAGCTTTAATTTGAACTTGCATATGAGCAGTTGATGGTCTGTTTTGTAGTTGGCACCTGGCCTAGTTTTCACTGCTGATATTGAGCTTCTCCAATAATTCCTTTCACAGATGTAATCGATCTGATTCCTGCACATACCATCAGGTGAAATTCATGTGAATAGCCTGTGTTTGTTTCTTATAGAAGTTATTTTCTATTAATAAATCCTTAATTATGCAGAATTCCATCATTCTCTCCTCATCTTCATTTCTGTCACCAAGTCCATATTTTCCAACTAGTGATCCTTCTTCCTGGTTCTCAACTTTTGCATTCCAATCACCCATTATTATTAAATCCATCTCGGTTGCATGTTTGATTGATTTCTGACTGCAAAAGTTGATAGAAATCATCTGTTTCCTCCTCTTTGGCTTTGGTTTGGTGCATAAATTTGAATGATAGTGGTATTAACAGGTCTTTCTTAAATGCGTATGGATATTATCCTGTCACTCACAATATTGTAGGATGAATTTTAAATGGTCTTTTTAACTATGAAAGCGGCCTCATTTCCCCCCCTCACTTTTTCATCTCCGGTGTAGTAGACTTAAGGATGCTACGGACAGAATATTGAGTAACCTAGGAAGCTTTAAAAGGAGATGGAAGGAGTATACAGAGTCACTGTACCAAAAGAATTGGCTGCACAGAAGAATTTCAAGAAACCACATATGATCAAGAAACAAAGGTGATTAAGGCGGAAGTTCAGGCTGCTGAGGGAATTGGCAAAAAATAAAGTCTCAGAAATTGGTGGAATACCAACAGACATATTTCAACAAACAAATGTTGCCCTGGATGTGCTAATGCAACTGATTGGAAGAGATCCATATTTATTCCCATTCCAAAAAAATGATGACCCTGACAGAGTATGGAAATTATTGAACAATATCACCTACAAGCAAAATCTTGCTCAAGATTATCCAGAAATGACTGGAACAGTACATTGACAGAGAAATACCAGAAATACAAGTTGGGTTTAAAAGAGGTTTTGGCACTAGAGATATTATCACCAATGTCAGATGGATCTTGGCAGAAAGGAAAGAGTACCAGAGGGATATCTGTCTGTGTTTCATTGACATTGCAGAAGTATTTGATGGTGTGGATTACAACAAATTAAAGAGAATGGGAATATCAGAATACTTGATTGTGCTTACATAAAATATACACTTGTACCAGGAAGCAGTCCTCACAACAGAGCAGGGAAGCAATGCATAGTTCAAAATACATCAGGGATTAGTCCTGTCTCCATACCTTTTCAGTCTATATGCAGAACAAAAGATCATTTGGCTGGGAGGTTGGTATTTATGAGGAGGAATGCAGCATCAGGATTGGAGGAAGACTCATTAACAAACTATGTTATGCAGATGACACAACTTTGATTGCTGAAACTGAAGAAGACATGAGGCATGTGCTGCAGAAGGTCAAGGGCTATCGGCTTCAATATGGATTGAAGCTCAACATTAAGAAGACAAAGATTCTCACCAGTGGGCCAATTGGCAACACTATGGTGGATAGAGAAGAGATTGATGTTGTTAACAGTCACAGCTTGCCTGTCTTCATAATCAACACTCTTGGTACCAGTAGTCAGAAATCAAAAGACTAATTGCATTACGTAAATTTGCTGTCAGGGATCTCTCTAGAGTACTGAGAAGGAACGATGTCAGTCTAGAGATTTAGATGTGCTCAATCCAGGCCATGGTCTTTGCAATTACTTCCTATGCATCAGAAAGCTGAACAATGATTAAGGATGACAGAAAAATAATAGATGCCTTTGAGTTGTGATACAGAAGAAGAGTCTTGAACTTATGGACTACCAAGAAAACAAATAGGTCTGTGTTGGAGAGGGTGAAACCAAGTTTCTCCTTGGACGCTAGGAGTTTGAAGCTCTGTCTCACATACTTTGGGCATGTCGTCAGAAGGAACTGATCCTTGAAGACGGACATCATGTTTCGTGGGTGGAGGGACAGAGCAGGAGAGAAAGACCCCAGATGAAATGGACTGATAAAGTAACTGGGGCAATGGAGGTTGACGTCTTGTAATTAGTGAGTTTGGCTCAGTACAGGGCAGGCTTCAGAGCTGTAAATATAGGGTCGCTATGAGTTGCAGGTGACTTGATAGCACATAACAACACACAATGTATCTAACCATTCTGTGAGTGGACTGGCTCAGCTGGTGGCTCTTTTCTGGTCTTTGTTGGGGCTCTTGGTGTTTGTTACAGTTAGATAGCAGAGGAGGGTGGAATCTCCTGGAGACTCAAGAGGGCTGGAGAATCCAAGACAGCACTTCTCTAACATGTCCGGAGGCTGGATATTTCTCCATCTGTTTTCCTTCACCATGTGGCCTCTCATCCTTTAGACCTTACCACATAGCCTCTTTCTAATAGGTTATTATGTTATGTTGTATACCATCGAGTCAGAACCAACTCATAGTTGACTCCAATGAGTTTTCAGAGGTAGTAAATTGCACAAGAGGAGGTTGTCCATCTTTCTCCTGTGGAGCATCTGATGAATTTGAACCACATTCCTTTGGTTTGGCAGCACAACTCCTTACCACTAAACCGTTAGACTGATTTTATCACTTGGTGGCTGCTTTCCAAGAATATAAACTCAGAAGCTGCTAGGCCTTATTAAGAGTTAGGCCTGCAACCGGCAATATAAATTCTGTTGGATTCTTCTTGTTGAAAGAAGTCAACAGTCGGCCGTCAGGTACCTCTTAGTAAATCTGAAGATAAATTAAGACTGTTGTTATTGGTTTTAGATGCCATCAAGTTGAGTACGACTCATAGTGACCCTGTGAACAATAGACCTCATCCTATCCTGTGCTATCTTCACAATCTCTGACACACTTGAGCCCATTGCTGCAGTCATGGTGTCAATCCACCTAATTGAGGGTGTTCCTCTTTTTCACAAACACTCCACCTTTCCAAGCATATTGTCCCTCTCCAAGGAATAGCTTCTCCTAGCAACGTGTCCAAAGTACGTGAGATGAAGCTTCACTATCTTTGCCTCCAAGGAGAATTCTGTCTGCACCTTCTCCAAGACATATCTGTTTGTTCTTTTGGCAATCCATGGGATATTTAGTACTTTTATCCAATTCCACAACTCAAAAGGCATCAGCTTTTCTGCCATCCTCGTTCATTGTCCAAATCTCAGCAGTACAGTAATTGAAAGGCAGCTCAGTAATTGAAAAGGCCATGGCCTGAATCAGGCACACTTTCATCCTCAAACTGACTCACCGATCCTCCATCATTTAGAAAGGATCCTGGCTACAGACTCTCTCAGTGCAATATGTCTCCTGATCTGGCTGCTGGTTCCAAGTGTATACTGATTGTGGACCTAAGAAAAATGAAATTGTTGATAATTTCAATCTTTTCTCCATCTATCATGATGTTTCCTATTGGTGAGAATTGTTTTGTTGACAATGACACTAGAGGAGATATTAAAAATATATATATATAATAAAATGTCAAATAGCTCCATTTTGGGACTGGAAACTAATTCCCCTTTTCCTATTTTCTAGCTGTGTGGTCTCTAAGTCTTATTCTTCTAGTCAATTAATCAGTAAACATGGGATAAACAAACATAATTCGGTAATTAGTTGAATCTCATGGAACGAAAACCAGACCAGAAAGGGCAGAGGACAAAAATGAGAGGTGAGGAAAAGGAACCATCACTATAGAGAACTCAATTTTCTCATTTGTAAAACAGGACTGATGATGATAACAAATAGTGGGAACACTTGTGAGGAATAAGTAAACGATAGCTATAAATACTTTTCCCAGAGTATGACACCTGAGAGTACTAACCAATGTAAATTCTTTTATTATTAGTTGTATGTTACAGTAATGTTGATACCTTTCTATTATAGGGATGGCAGGAGACCAGGAAAGATGAAGACTCTGGGGTTTTTAGCTCCCAGAGCACCATTTCTGCAGTCAAACCTTCTCACAGACACGCTTCTGTGAGACATGATCACTCTCTTTTGGGAGCTGAAACAGGAGACAGTGAGTCATCCTCAGAAAGGAGAGAGAGAGTCTCTTACTTTCTGCAAGAGCACGGATTAGAATTAACCTAATTAAAGTCAGGTGGGGCAAGTGTTCATTAATGAGGCCAGGAAGATGAAAGTCTTTGGTTGATACAGCTGTCTTCTGTCACTTTCTCCACTCTTTGCAGTGTTTTGTAAAAGAAGCTTCCTTCCAACCCTCAGCTATCACAGGCTGTGGAAAGGGGTGAGGGTTCATGAAACACTTTTTGGCTATAGAATGAGAGACCAGATGTAGTTAGTTAGGAGACTGGAGGGCACTTGAGGCACTGAGGGACCATCTGTAGGACAGAGATAGCAGCCATTCTCAAGGACAAGTCTGTCCGACCACATGAGGAAGAAGAGATGGCTTCCAATCAAAGGGAAATTGGAATTTCAGGAAGAAACTTTGCACCTTGTAGTAATTTGGGAGTTTTGAAAACAACCTCCAAAGATTCTAGTTTAACTGATGGGGTTAAAAAGGATGCTGTCTCAAAAGCTTCCCAAATGATTTTTCTAAAAAGTAATTTTATATTGGTTTACATACAAAAGGTTGTGTTTTGTTTATATACACTGTGTTTCATGCATTCCTCCACTCACACTGCATTTCACAGGGTCTTTTCCCATACACTATGGTTCATCTCCAAGTGATTTGAATATATGTAGGCAGGGCAGGAAAAGCAATGATCTAACCAGCTCTTTTTATCTTGTAGAGGGATAATTAAGGCACTCCAAGAACTTATAAATTGGAACGGAAATAAGGCCGCACTGTTATTTGTGGCTGTGGTATCTGAATGCAGACCTGCAGTAAAATCTCAGTGCTAACACTTTGGATTGATTTTTCTTACAGAAAATAGTTATAGTATTTGTGACTTTCACCCCAAATTTGGATATATAATTAAATACTGCTCTCATACTCTTGGGAGCTCTGGTGGCATAATGGAGAGGGAGTTGGGCTGTAACCCAGATGGGGATTTGAGCCCGCCAGAGGCTCCTTGAGGGAAAAAGATAGGCAATCTCTTCCCATGTGATTTACAGCCTTAGAAACAAAATAGAGAATCAACTGTGAGTAGGTTCTGACTCCATGGGAATGATAATTTTTTTTTTACAGTTGTCAACAAGATGTTTGTGATTTTTTAAAAAAAAAATTAACTTTAATGAAAGTTTACAGAGACTTAGGATTTCCATTCATTCTTTGTTGCACTTTTCTCCCTGCCCACCCCTCCCCTCCCAATTCACTCTTCTCTTTGAAAAGTAAAAGTAAAAGAAAAATTCTTTCATTGTTATACAATCCCTCCTTCCCAAGTCCAGTCCGCTATGCAACCTTCATTCTGGACTCCTGCAATGACAATAATACCTAATCATATCTCCCTTTTAAATAGTTGTCTCCCTCTTCTGTTTCAAGTATACATTATTTATCCCCTCATTCTCAGTCTTCCTGATGTTAGTCCCATTTTATGACAGTGGCCCTATGCAATATTTGTCCTTTTGTGACTGAGATATTCCACTCAATATAATGTCCTCCAGGGTCACCCATTTTGAATAATATTTCATGAGTTCTTTGTTTTTCAATGCTGCATAGTATTCTATTGTGTGAATATACCACAGCTTCTCTATCCATTCTTTTGTTGATGGGCACTTGGGTTGTTTCCAACTCTTTGCTATTGTGAACAAAGCAGCAATAAACATGGATGTGCATATATCTGCTTCGGTGGTAGTTATGGTTTCTGTAGGGTATACGCCCAGGAGTGGAATTGCTGGGTCAAATGGTGTTTCTATTTGCAACTCTTTGAGAAAGCACCATACTGCCTTCCATAGTGGTTGCACCATTTTACACCCCAAGAGTGAATAAGGGTTCCAGTTTCTCCACAACCTCGCCAGCATTTGTTGCTTGCTGTTCTGTTAAATTTTGCTACTCTGACTGGGGTGAGATGATATCTTATAGTTGTTTTGATTTGCATCTCTCTTACAGCTAGGGATTTTGAACATTTCTTAATGTATTTTTTGGCCATCTGAATGCCATCTTTGGTGAAGTGTCTGTTCACATCCCGTGCCCATTTTTCAGTTGGGTTATTTAAAAAGCATGTTGTTAGGGAGCTCTACAGCATAGTCTGTAGGAAGTTGCGCCACTAACCCAAAGGCAGGGCCTCTCTAGAGGTTCAAATCCACCTGTGTCTCCTCAGAAGAAAGATGGGCAATCTCCTCCTTAGCAGCGTGCAGACTCAGGAACCCAATGGAGGGTCATCTCTGAGTCAGTTTTGACTCAATGGGAATGAGTTGAGTTGTGACTGAATACAGCATACTTCAGAAAGGATTCCCGGTAGCGTAGTATTAACCATTTACATTATGCTCTGCAGCTCAACTTAGACATCAGGGATTCAAACCTACACAGTGGCTGCATGGGACAAACCCTGGCTGTCTGCTCTTCTAAAGATGTGAAAAACTCCAAGTGGTTTTACCGTGTCCACTGGTATTGCTGGGAATGAAAATCGACTTGATAGCACTTAACAATAACAGTACACTCCAACTAGATGAATTGTTGAGAACGAAGATGGTTCCAGAAATATTTGTGACCTGAACTCACAGCATTTGTCATCTACAGAGGTACTGATAAACCCAGGTTTTGGAGTCATAAAAGTCTGGTTTCAAATAGTAATTCTTTCATCAACAACTGTGTTACCAAACCACCTCCCATCTCTGACTTTTAGTTTATTCACGTATTAAGTACACATTTCTTTAAAGAGCCAGTACAGAGAATTGTGAAGATTAAAGTAAGATAAGGTCATAAAGCTTTCTCCAAATTTCAAACTCATTGCTGTTGAGTTGAAATGGCCTGACGTCTGACCCTCTATTGAGTTGCTGACACTGTATACTGTGTGTGAGGAAATGTCCAATCTTTCTCCTGGAGATCCACTGGTGGATTTGAACTGCCAGAGAGGTGTGGCCTCTGAGCCGGCAGCATAACTCTGTATTTACTGACTGTCTCACCAGAGCCCACTCATTAAACCCTTAGCATACCAAAACAAAAACAACAAAAACAACAGCAGCAACAAACAAACCAAATGTGTTGCTGTTGATTCGAACTTATGAATGGAGCTCGGTCTTTTCAATTTACTTGCTCTGCATCTGGAACTTGGACATGAATAAAGAAGACAGAGCCTGTCCCAAAATGTCAGTGGTGTCCACATTGAGAAGCCCTGGTCTATATATTTGAAAAGAACCAGGAGCTTGAAAAGCAGAGCTATTGGGCCGTGGTGACAGGATAATTCTCTTTCCTTGCATTGGCAAGGCCGGGAATAGTGAGTTTAGGGGCCTGCAAACAGCTCCATGCCCACTCCAACTTCTCACAGTGGAAGGATTTTCCACCTTTTCACATAGGGATGTCTGTGGTAAACTCCAACTTATAATAACACTGATATTTAAACTCCTTAGAGGCGCTGTGGTGCTAATTGTGCACTGAAAGCTTAGAGATACTGGGTTGAAGGTCTAAATAAAGACGAGGCGATTGCATCAGATCCTGTGGGAGGCTTGCCTCTCTCTGCGGTTGTGCTTTGGGCACCTGGGAGCTAATTAGCTTTCCTTACTCATAAGCTCATCATTTATAAATGACAGTCACCAAACCGGGAGAGGGTGAAACAAAGTTGGTGAGAGGAAAACTTACTCAGCTTTCTTGCTGGAGACTTATCCCTGAATTTATTTCTATTTTGTACTATATTAAAAATAACACAAGTACATAATACTTCTAGGCAAGCTCTCTTCTGTGAGCAGAGAGGAACATGTGTAGAAAATGTCTTTTAAAGTACAAAATATTTACATGTTTGTCAAAGTTACTGTTGTTACTTATTTGGCGGCTGTTCAGTCAGCCGTCACTAGGTGGTGCTACTTCATCACACACAGCGGATGTGCCACTACAGACTTGGCGCGCTGCTGGGACCAAGTCACAGCTGATGCTCCAGCGGATTTTCAGAAGCTGTAAATCACACCGAAGGAGATGAACCAATTTCTCCAGAAGAACAGCTTGTCTTTGGGTTGGCAGCACAGCTCCTTACTCCCTAGGCAACCAGAGCTCTCTTGATCCGGCACTAGACTTAGATATTAATATCAGTGTTTGGAGTACATGCACCTCAGAATGAAAAATATAGCAACAGGAAAGATTTCGTTCTTAAAATAAGTCAGCAGCCCAGTGAAGCACATACTACCCTGGCAGGTACATTTTCTTGTTTGCAGTGATGGAAAATGACACTTACTGCCTACAGGCTTCTGGCTATAGGTCCCAGATGTCAAAAATGCACAATCAAATGGAAGCAAGCAGGAGACTTGGACTCAAAAGAGAATGAAAATCAGCTAGACCCAGTAGCAGGTTTAAGATCAGCCACATGTCTCTGTGGTGACATGTGGGAGATTGCTACTGGTAAGTACTACTGAGTCAACTGTAACTCACAGAAACCTTATGAACAACAGATCTGAACCTTGCCCTGTCTGAGACCGTCCTCACCGTCTCAGATATACTAATGGCCCCTGTTTCAGCCACTGTATCTATTAGTCTAGTTGAAGTTTATCTTCCTTTTTCCTGAGGCGTCACCTTTCCAGCAATATGTCTTTTCCCAAAGAATTGGTCTGTCCTGAAAACATGGCCAAAATAACTGAGACAGGTTTCACCATATTTGCCTCTCAGGAGCACCATGTTTGCCCCTCCTCAAAGATATATCTTTCTGTTCTTTTGGTAGTCCATGGATATTTAGTACTCTCCTCCAACATGACAGATCAATGGCATCAATTCTTCTTCTGTTACTGTTATTCATTGTCCAACTTCCAGAGACTCTGATTTGGTTCAGGTGCACTTTAGTCTCTAAACTGACATCATTGCTCTTCAATACTCTGGAGAGGCCCTCGACAGCATATTTTCTCCATGAACAGTCTTTCAATTTCTTGACTGCTTTTATCATGAGTGTTGATTGTGGATCCAAGTAAAGTTAAACTGTTGACAAACTCAATTTTCTGTACGTCTACTATAATGCTACTTATTGATCTTGTTGTTGTTGTTATGTGCCGTCGAGTCGTTTGCGACTCATAGCGACCCTATGTACAACAGCCCTAAACTCCGCTCTGTCCTGTGCCAATCGCACTGTCTCTGACACTCCCATTCCTATTATCCCAGTCACTGAATCAATCCACCTCATAGAGGGCCTTCCCCTCCTGCGCTGTCCCTCCACCCTACCAAGCATGATGTCCTTCTCCAAGGACCGGTCTCTCCTCACAACATGTCCAAAGTATGTTAGACGGAGCCTCAGAATCCTTGGCTCCATGGAGCCACCCGGTTTAACCCTTTCCAGGACAAATCTGTTTGTTTTCCTAGCAGTCCGTGGTATTCTCAATACTCTTCTCCAGCACCACAGCTCAAAGGCATCAATTCTCCTTCTATCCTCCCTAGTCATTGTCCAACTCTCAGATGCATAACAAGTGATTGCGAAGGCCATAGCCTGTATCAGACGCACCTTAGTCTCCAGAGAGACACCATCGCTCTTCATTACTTTGGAGAGGTCCCTAGCAGCAAATTTTCCCATGGCAATGCGCCTTTTAATTTCCTGGCTGCTGGTGCCAAGACTGTTGACTGTGGAGCCAAGCAAACTAAAGCTGTGTACAATCTCAATCTCTTCACCATCCATCCTGATGCTGCCGATTGGTCCAGTGGCGAGAATCTTTGTCTTCTTGACATTGAGCCTCAATCCATATTGTAGGCTGCAATCCTTGACCCTCTGCAGCAGGTGCTTCAGGTCCTCTTCAGTTTCAGCAAGCAGGGTTGTGTCATCTGCATAACGTAGATTGTTGATAAATCGTCCACCAATCTTGACCCCACATTTCTCCTCATAGAGCCCAGCCTCCCAGATAATCTGTTCTGCATATAGGTTGAAAAGGTATGGAGATAGGATGCATCCCTGGCTTACGCCCTTCCCAATTTTGAACCATGCAGTGTTCCCTTGCTCTGTTCTGACGACTGCCTCCTGGTCCAAGTATAGGTTTCGCATTAGAACGATCAAGTGTTCTGGGATTCCCATTCTTCTCAGAGTCAGCCACAGTTTGTTATGATCCACACAGTCATAGCCTTTGCATAGTCAATGAAACACAGAAAGACATTCCTCTGGTATTCCCTGCTTTAGACTTATTGATCTAGTGGTGAGAATTTTTGTTTTCTTGATGTTGAGAAGTAACCATATTTAAGGATATATATATATACATTTATTTATATATAGTATTTGATCTTTTACAGCAAGTTCTTCAAGACCTCTTCACTTTGAGCAAACAAGGTTGTGTCATCTGCATAATGCAGGCTATTTATGAAAATCCTCCCAATTTTGAAATCACATCCTTCTTTATATAGTCCAGATTCTTGAATGATTTCCTCCACATACAGATTGAATAGGTACGGAGAAAGAATACAACCTTGACACACATCTTTCTTGATTTTAAAACATATGTGTCCCTTTGTTCTGTTTGGACAATGGCTTCTTGGTCTGCATATAGGCTTCCCATAAAATAATTAAGTGTTTTGGGATTTATAGTCTTCTTAATGTTAATTTGTTATCAGTCACATAGTCAAATGTCTTTGTGTTGTCAATACAACACAGAAAAACATCTTTGTTGTATTCTCTGCTTTTAGCCAAAATTCATCTGATGTCAGCAATGATAACCCTTGTGACTCTTCAGAATCCAGTTTGAATTTCTGGCAGTTTTCTGCCAATGTACTCTTTCAAACATTTTTTAATTAACTACTTATATGCAATATTGACATTATTTGATATTTTTCACATTCTGTTGTATCATCCTTTTTCCAAAATGGGAATAAATATGATCTATTTCTTTCAGTCAGTTGGCCACATAACTCTTCCAAATTTCTTGGCATAGATTACTGAGAGCAGAGGTAGAATGTTTTCTCCGTGCACGGTTTTCCCTGTCCAGGGCCAGTGCTGGCTTTGTGTGCTGAGAATGACAACTCGTAGCATCAGTGTGAAATTATTGCTTTTTAATTTCTGTTTGGTTAATTCTGAAGAATGCCCAGTTTAAAGACTAATGTGCACTTGATCCAAGCCATAGGCTTTTTAGTTATTTCTTATGCATGTGAATTCTGGACAATGAATAAGGATGACAGAAGAAGAATCAATGACTTTGAGTTGTGGCTTTGGAGAAGAGTCCTGAATATCTATGGACTTATAAAAGAACCAACAAGTCTGTCTTGGAGAAAGTGCAACTAGGGTGCTCCTTAGAGGGAAGGACAGTAAAACTTGGTTTTACAGACTTTGGGCATGTTGTCAGGAGGGGCTAGTCCTTGGGGAAAACACAGTATGCTCAGAAAGTTCAGAGAAAGGGAGGATGACCACGACAGGATAGATTGTCACAGTGATTGCAGTCATAAGCTTGAGCATATCAGAGATTGTGAGAGTGGCTCAGGATAGAGCAATGCTCAGATCTGTGTCTCAGAGGGCTGCTATAAGTCATAATTGATTTGATGGCATCTAGCTAACAATAACTACCAACACTAAGGTGGCAATACCATCTTCCTGTGCTTTTGTTTTTTCACTAGTAAGAGAAAAATGACTTTTCTTATCTGTGTTGGATAGTATGTTCCTGCCCCCAAACAAAACCAATACTCTTGAGTTTATTCCAATTAATAACTCTACAGATGATTGATATTGTCATTGATTTTGTCTTACTTCAATCCACAATCAACACCCATGGTACAAGCAGTCAAGAAATCAAAAGACCTGTTTCACTGGGAAATTTACTGTCAAATATCTCTGCAAAGTGCAAGCAAGCAACTATGTCAATTTAAAAATTAAGGTGCACTGGATCCAAGCCATGCTATGTATCTGAAAGTTGGACAATGAAGAATCAATGCCTTTGAGTTGTGGTGTTGGAGCAGAGTGCTGAATACCCCATGGGTTGCCAAAAGAACAACAACAACAAAAATCTATCTTGGAGAAAGTACAACTAGGATGTTCCTTAGAGGCAAGGATGGCAGAAGTTTGTCTCACGTACTTTGGACATATTGTTTGAAGAGCTAAGTCCTGGAAAATGATGTCATGCTTGGACAGACAGAGTACCAGAGGAAGACTTTCAACAAGATGGGTTAATATAATGACTGTATTTATGGGTTCAAGTATATGAGAGATGATGAGACTGTCACAGGATAGAGCAGGATTCAGATCTATTAGGGTTGCTCTGAGTCCTAGCTGAATTGACAACACCTAACAGCAACAGCAACTATCGAGTTTCCAAGGTTGTAATCCTTATTGAGGCCATGCCTGGTGGCTGACCTTCCATCAGGTGAGGCCACCATACTTCTTTGTATGACTTAACCAAAACCTTCTTGCCATCGAATTGCATACTGATTTGGTGGGCAGGTTAGAACAGCTGCACAGGCTTTCCAAGGTTCTAGATCTGTGAAATCAGAATGCTGCATTTTTTTTTCTCTCACAGAGTTGGTGATGGATATGAATTATCCACTGTTTGATTAATAACAAAATGCTTTAGGTATAGCAACACTATGACATTTTACTTGCATTGTTGTTAGATGCTCTTGAGTCAGCTCTGATTCATTGGGACCCTGCATAAAGCAGAATGAAATCCTGCTTAGTTGCCAACCAAGTGAAAATCATAGGAGGCCAGATGGTCAGCAATGGAAACTAGGAAGTATCATCAGGGTGGAGATGGCCAAACTGGTCGTCAGTCTCTGCCATAGCAGACCTGATGGAGACTCTGATCTAACTTACCAGCATTTGAAATTATAAATTATAATGCAAGCTCTCATCAATTTTGCTCTCTTTACCAATTTTGCTCTCTGTAGCCAGTTGTTTCATGAGTCAGCAATGGTTCTGAGTGGTAGCCCAAATTGTTTACTTCTCCACTGCAAGATGAGGCTCCTCAAACATTCCCTAAGGCCAAACTAAAATTTTTGCACTTTCAATTATTCTAAAAATAGCTGAAACAAGCACATTTTTAGAGTCTTTAGGCCTACCTGCTCTGCATAGCCTAACAAAACTGTGTAATATTTATTACCTGTAAAGAAAATAAAGAAGCTCTGGTAGCTTAGTGGTGAGGAGTTCTGCTGCCAACCTGAAAGATGTAGTTCAAATTCACCAGCTGCTACACAGGAGAAATATGGGCAATTTCTCTTCTCATGCGAGGTTACTGCCTCTGAAAACCTACTGGAAAGTCAGCTATGAATCTATCTATAAAGTTTAGATATGAGTCCCTTATCAGATATGTCATTAGCAAACATTTTTTCTCAGTCTGTGGGTTTTCTTTTTACACTGTTGGAGAAGTTTCTGATGTTCTTAGGGATTTGATTCTTAGAAGGTCCCATTCATCTATTTTATTTTCTCCTGATTGGAAATTTTTCAAGATGCTTGAAAAACTATTCATAGTGGATTAAGGCCTCTAAAGTTCTTCCAAGCCTTTCTGCAATGAAGTTTATAGTTCTTGTTTTTACTCCTAGGTCCTTGATCTACTTTGAGTTGATTTTTGCGTACAGTGTAAGGTGTGGATCTTGCTTGGGTTTTCTATAGTTTTCCAATTTTGCCAACACTCTTTGTTTTTTATTTCAATTTTTAAAAATAAATATTAATGAAAGCTTAAAGAGACTTAGGGTTTCCAGTCATTCACTGTTGCACTTTTCTCCCTGCCCACCCCCTTCCCAAATTAACTTTTCTTTTTGATGAATAAAAGAAAAACTATTTCATTGCTATGCAATCTCTCCCCCCAAGCCCACTGCACTGTGCAGCCTTCATTCTAATCATATATCACTTTTAAACAGTTCTCTCCCTCACTTGTTGCAATGCAGTATAGATCATTCTTCTCCTTCTTCTCTGTTTTCCATCAACCCCAATGTCAGTCCTATTTTACAATAGTGGCCCTAATAAATATTTATCCTTTTGTGACTGAGATATTTCACTCAGCATAATGTCCTCTAGGGTCATTCACTTAGCATAGTATTTAATGAGTTCCTTGTTTTTCAGTGCTGCATAGCATTCCATTGTGTGAATAAACCAGAGCTTCTCTATCCATTCATTTGTTGATGGGGAGTTGAGTTGTTTCCAGCTCTTTGCTATTGCAAACAAAGCTGCAATAAATATGGGCATGCATATATCTACTCTGGTTGTGGTTATGGTTTCTTTAGGGTAAATTCCCAGAAGTGGAATTGCTGGGTCAAATGGTATTTCTATTTTCAACCTTTTGAGAAAGTGCCATACAGCCTTCCATAGTGGTTGCACCATTTTACACTCCCACCAACATTGAATAAGGGTTCCAGTTTCTCCACAATCTCACCACCATTTGTTGTTTGCTATTCTGTTAAATTTTGCTATTTTTACTGGGGTGAGATGATATCTTACAGTTGTTTTGATTTGTATCTCTCTTAGAGCTAGGAATTTTGAACATATCTTCATGTGTTTGTTTGCCATCTGAATGTCTTCTTTTGTGAAGTGTCTTTTCATATCCTGTGCCTATTTTTTCAATTATTTACCATTATGCTGTTGTGGTGCTCAAGTATTTTGTAAATTCTAGGTGTAAGTTCCTTGTCTGATATTTCACTAGCAAATATTTTTTCCCGGTCTGTGGCTTCCCTTTTACCCTGTTGGAGAAGTTTTTGGATGTGCATACAAATTTGATTCTTAGAAGGTCCCATTCATCTATTTTATCCTCTCCTGGTTGTAGATTTTCCAGGATGTTTGGAAGACTGTTTATGTTGAGAATGAAACACTCTTTGTTAAAGACACTTTCGTTTCCCTCCTTAGCTGATTTTGTCTCTTTGTAAAAAGTTAATTGACCCCAAGTAGATTAACTGATTTCTGGGTTCTCAACTCCATTCCATTGATCTATGTGACTGTCACAACCAGTGCCACACTGTCTTGAGCACCATGCATTGCTCCTTTCATCTCTTATTTGTATTATTTGTGTCTTTTCTTTCTTTTCCTTTGTTAGCTTTGCTAGTGGTTTGTTAATTCTGTTGACCTTTTTGAAGAATCAACTCTTGGTCTTGTTAATGGTACAATAGTTTTTATGTGTTCTATTTCATTTCTTTCTGCCCTAGTTGCTTCTTAGTGCTGCCTATGCACTATTCCATTATGTGAAATGTACCACAACTTCTCAAGTCATTCAGTTGTAGTTGGACATTTGGGGTGTTTACGTGTTCTTGTGATGGTGAATAATGCTGCTATGAACACATCACCATTTGTGTTTCAGTTCTAATTTCCTTGGGTTATATTTCTAGTAGTGGAATATCTGGGTCATTGAGAGTTTCTTAGCTCAACTTTTTGAAGAAATAAAAGCTGTCTTCTAGAGTTGTTGTACCATTTCACAATCTCACCAACACTGTATGAGAATTGAGTCTCTGGTGGCACAAACAGTGCTCAGTGTTGTTGTTAGGGCCAGTCGAGTCAAGTACTACCCAAAATGACCCTATGAATGACAGATTTGAACTCTGTGCCATCCTCATCATATCTGACACATTTAAGTCCATTGTTGTAGTGACTGTGCCAATCCATCTCATTGAGAATCTTCCTCTCTTTCATTGACCTTCTAACTTTCCAAACATGATGTCCCTCTCCAAGAAAGACCCTCTCCTAGTTACATGCCCAAAGTATATGAGATGAAGCTTTGTCATTTTTGCCTCCAAGAAGCATGCTGGCTGCACCTCTGTAAGACATATTTATTTGTTCTTTTATCAGTCTGTGGAATAGTCAGTACTTTTCTCCAACACCACACCTTAAAGGCATCAATTCTTCTCCCGTTATTCTTACTTGTTCAGCTCTCAGACTCATGGCAAGGGATTGGAAAGACCACAGCCTGAGTCACACACACCTTAGTTCTCAACCTACATCATTGCTTCTCAATAATTTGGAGAAGTCCCTGACTGCATACTTTCCCAGTGCAATAAATCTCCTGATTTCTTGACTGTTGGGACTAAAAGTGTTGATTATAGATCCAAGTAAGATTATGCCATTGACCGTTTTAGTCTTTCAGTTGACAGTTTCTCACACTGAGGGTCCAGATGCAGAAATTAAGACAAAGTCACTTGCAAGAGTCTTAAGGCAGGTCAGTGGTGGTCACAAGCCTACTTCAGGTCCATCTAATGAGACAGATCAGCAACAATTCAGCTACCTCATAAAGGAAGCAGAAGTGCTTGTACTTATTCTCAGATTAAAAAGTGTCTGTCTACAAGCTTCTTTGGAAAAAATATGCAATGAGTTCGGTCATTAATGAATCAAGTATGATTTACAGCAACTCTATGAATAACAGATCTGAGTCATGTCCTATTTTGTGCAATCCTTTGCTGCAGTCACCATGTCAATCCATCACAATATAGGTCTTCCTCTTTTTCACAGACTCTCCAATATTCTAAGAATTATATCTATTCTGAGGAATAGCCTCTCCTAGCAACATGTCCAAAGTATGAGAGATGAAGCTTTGTCATCGTTGCCTCCAAGGGGCACTTTGGCGGTACCCTTTCCAAGACATATATGTTCATTTTTTTGGCAGGCTATAAGATATTCAGTACTCTACTCTAACACCATGACCCAAAGGGACCAATTCTTCTGTTGTCCTTAATTGTCTAGCTCTCAGATGCATAGCAAATAATGGAAAAGACAATGGCCTGAATCATGTACACTTCAGTTTTCAAACTGATATCACTGTTCATCAGTATTTTGAAGTGGTTCCTGATAGCAGACTTGCCCAAAGCAATATACCTCCTTATCTCCTGACTGCTGGTACCAAGGATTGTGAATCCAAGAAAGATGAAATTATTAACAGTTCTAATCCTTTCCCCACCTATTATGATGTTGCATTCTGGCCCAGTGGTAAGGACTTTTCTGTTCATGATGTTAAAATGCACCTTCCCAAAATCCACTTTCCTTTTAAAGACAGCTTTTAAAGATTTAAAGTGTATCACTTGCAGGCATAAAAGCATCCTGGATAATTTATGTCTCACCTTCCATATGACAAATGGTTATTGATGTCCAAGGTACTTTTGGAAGCTAGGTGTTGAAAATGAGAAAGTCTTGTAAGAACCTGGATCTTTTAATGACTACATAACATAGACCCACACTTTGTCTTTATGATAGCAATAATTAATTTATCTTTTTAAAAATTTCCCATTCCCAAGAAAGGTGACCCAACTGAATGTGGAAATTATCGAACAATATCATTGATATCACATGCAAGCAAAATACTGCAGCAGATAATTAAAAAAACGGCTGGAACAGTACATAAGGAATTACCAGAAGTTCAAGCAGGATTTAAAAGACGCTGTGGCACCAGGGATATAATTGCTGATGTCAGATGGATCCTGGCTGAAAGTGAGGACTACCAAAAGAATGTCTGTTTGTGTTTTATTGACTATGCAAAGGCATTTGACTGTGTGGATCATGATAAGTTGTGTTTGAGAATCCCAGAACACTTGATTGTGCTCATGTGAAACCTATAGTTGGACCGGGAAGCTGTTGTGTGAACAGAGCAGGGAAGTACTGGATGGTTTGGGATTGGGGAGAGAGTGAGCCTGAGTTGTATTCTTTCTCCATGCCTATTATCCAATCTATATGCTGAGCAAATTATCTGAGAAGCTGGATTCTATGAAGAGAAATGTGATATCAGGATTCGAGGAAGACTCATCAATAACCTGTGTTATGAAGATGACACCACTTTGTGTGGTGAAAGTAAGGAGGTCTTGTAGCACTTGTTGTAGAAGATCAAGGAATGCAGCCTTCAGTATGGGTTGCATCTCAGTGTCAAGAAAATAAATATTCTTACTACAGGACCAACAGGTAGTGTCATGATAGATGGAGAGGAAACGGAAACTGTCAACAGCTTCATCTTGCTTGGATCCACAATCAATACACTTGGTATGAGCAGTCAGGAAATAAGGAGACACATTGCTTTTGGAAAATCTGCAGTTAGGGACCTTTCTAAATTATTGAGGAGTAATAGCGTAAGTTTGAAGACTAAGATGCATCTGATTCAGGCAATAGTCTTTCCAATTACTTGCTGGGCTTCCGAGAGCTGGAAAATATATAAGGATGACAGGAAAAGAATTGACGCCTTTGAGCTGTGCTGTTTGGGAACACTGAGCACTGAACATCCCATGGATGGCCAAGAGAACAAATAGATTACTAGTCCTATTTTTTAAAATAGGTTTTCATTCAATCATTCATATACATAATGCCCTACAGCATCAATTACAATGTGTCAGTGCATTTTATCACAACATCTCTTCAAATCCTCACTGTACCCTGTGATTCCTTCAACTCACCCATCTGTTTGTTAATCTCTGCTGGCCTAGTATTGTTTTCTTCTCATCCTCCTCTCTATCCTTCTTCCTGTCTCCCTCTTACATTGTCCTGTTCTAGGTTGTTAATTGCAATGCCCTTATTTTCCATTCTTTTCAGGTTTATCATCTTTCCCCCTTGATCCTTCTTAGTCTTCATTGTATGTTATTCTTCTGCTCTCCCTGCAGTGTCCCCCCCACCCCAAATAATCTTCCTATTTCCAAAGCAATGGTTTTATATAGTACTTGTCTTTATGTGACTGTTCTTTCAGGCAGCATAATGTCTTCTAGACTCATTGGTTTTGTGTAGTGTTTTATGAGTTAATTATTTTTAAATATTGCATAGTATTCCATTGTGTGAACATCACAATTTCTCTTTCCATTTGTTTGTAGAAGGGCATTTGGTCTGTTTCTATCTTCTTATTATTGTGAATAATGCTGTAATCAGCATTGTTGATATGCGCCATCAGATGGACTGCTACTCATAGTGACCCTATGAACAACATATCTATCTGAACCTCACCCTCTTCTCTATTTCCAATATACTTGAACTCTTTGTTACAGTCACTGTATTAATCCATCTTTTTGAGGGTCTTTCCATCCCACTTTGACCCTACACCTTTCTAAGCATGATGTTCTTCTCTAAGAAGTGACCTCTTCTAATAGCATGCCCAAAGTATGTGAGGTGAAATTTCACCACCCTTGCTTCCAAGGAGCCTTTTGGTCACACTTTTTCCAATACAGACATCTTCATTCTTTTGGTAGTCCATGTAATATTTACTGCTCTTCTGCAACCCCATAACTCAAAGACATTGATTTTTCTTCCATCATCCTTATTCTTTGTCCAACTTTCAGATATGTAGCAAGCAATTGAAAAAAGACTATGACTTGGATAAGTCACACCTTAGTATTTAAGCTGACATTGTTTCTTTTCAGCTCTTTGGAGAGGTCCCTGACAGTAGATTTTCCCAATGTAATGCATCTTGATTTCTTGACTGCTGGTACTGAGGATGTTGATTGTGAATACAGGTAAGATAAAACCCCTGGCAACTCTAATTTTTCTTCTATCTATCATGATGTCATCTACTGGTCTTGTAGTTAGGATTATTGTTTTCTTGGTGTTGAGATGTAATTCATTTTGAAGACTGTAGTTCTTGACCTTCTGCAGCAAGTGCTTCAAGTCATCCTCAATTTCAGCAAGCAAGGTTGTGTCATCTGCATAATAGAAGTTGTTGATGAACCTTCCTCCAATCCTAGTGCACGTTCTTCTTCTCAAAGTTCATTTTCTCAAATGATTTGTCAAGCATACAGATTGAATACGTATGGAGAAATTTTACAGCACTGCCACACTCCTTTCTTGATGTTAAATCTTACTATGTTTTATTGCTCTGTTAGCACGACAGATTCTTGGTCTAAGTATAGGTTTTGCATGAGCACAATTAAGTATCCTGGGATTCCCATTCTTCTCAGTGTTAGCCATAATGATCTACACAGTCAAGAGCTTTTGTATAGTCAATGAAACACACATGGACGTCCTTCTGGTATTCTCTGCTTTCAGTCAAGATCCATCTGATATCAGCAATTATGTTCCTAATGCCACAAAGTTGAACCAGGCCTCTTCTAAATCTCGCCTGAATTCTAGTAGTTCTGTGTTGATGTACTGTTCTAGCTACAGGTGGCTGAGCGGTAAAGGAATCATGTCATGATTTAAAATCAGGAAAGGTATGCATCATGATTGTATCCTTTCTCCATACTTATGGAGTCTGTATGCTGAGCACACAATCTGAGAAGCTGGATAGCATGAAGGAGAACACAGCTTCATGACTGATGAAGACTCATCAACAGCCTGTGCTACGCAGGTGACACAACTTCACTTGCAGAAATTGAAGAAGACTTGAAACATTTATTGAAAAAGAACTACAAAAACAGCTTTCAATATAAATTACATCTCAACATAAAAAAAAATCCAGAAATCCTCACTGCTGGACCATAAGGCAACATCATGACAATTGGAGAAATGATTGAAGTTGTCAAAGAGTTAATTTTATTTTGATTCACACTCAATATCCATTATAGTCACAGCCAAGAAATAAAAATAAATGTTTCATTAGAAAAATCTGTTGTCACTGACTTTAAAGTGCTAAAGAGTATGGATACCAGTTAAAGACTTAGGTGCACCTGATTAAAGTGATATTTTCAATTGCTTCCTGTGCATCTGACAGTAGGACCAAACCAAGGAATTGAGAAGGCATTCATGCTGCCTTTAAATTGAGGTGATGGCGAAGCATAGTGGCTATATCAGGGATTGCAAAAAGAACAAACAAATCTGTCTTAGAGGAAGTGCAATTAGGGTGCTCTTTGTAAGTAAAGATGATGAGATTTTGTCACATGTTTATTTGGTGTATATTGAAGATGAGCTGGTTCTTCGAAAAAGACATCATTCTGGGAAAGGTCAGTGAAGGAGAAGACCCTCAAGGAGATGGATAAACATAATGACTCAGTGGTTTCAAGCATGGATTGTGAGGATGAAGCAAGATACAGTTATGTTCATATGCGGTGTTCATAGAATTACTATGAGTTATAGTTGACTTGATGACACTTAACAACAACAAATAACATATTAAATGCACCAACTATAAATAGGCAATCTCCTCACGTATGATTTACAAATTCTGGGTTGAAGGCACCTAACAATAACAAAAGCAACAACAGCAGCAAGTAATCTTGTCCACTTCCAGATTGCCACATTTTATACTTTTAGACTTTGCAACATGAGAATAAATTAAAAATGATTGGGACATATATAAGCCTGGCATGTTCTTCCTTTTTTACTTTTCATGTCTCATTTTTCAGTTTCACTAATGAACAGGCCAATCTGGGTGTCTGTGTTAATTTGAGTCTACACCATGACAAAAATATTTAATCATTCTGTGAATCAAAAACCTAAGGAAGAAGATTCTGAAATGGCAAAAGCATGCATAAGTGTCTCAAAGGACTTGTACGCGGGGAAGGAAAAGGGGCCAAAGAAAAATTCTATGTATTTTGACTTTCTTTTAAAACACTTCATGCTAAACCAGGGTAAAGGCACAAATGCCTCTGACATCTGTGACCACGGTCCTATCACTTGATTGGAATTTATGGTTGGATCTTAACAATGATCATGAACTTGCAAGGAGTAGGACAAGATGTTGGAAAGCTAAGGATACCAAGACATGTACTCTACCCTCAAGGCTATTTCAGCTTGACAGAGAGGTAGAAACATAGATAAATGCCTCACACCTCCATGTGCACAGGCTGTCCCAGAGATGGGTACAAAGTTCTGAGCAATGAGGACCAAGGAGCACAAGGAGGACAGTAGGATGGGAAAGGTGTCAGAGATGCCTTTTAAAGGAGGTCGAAATGTGAGTCTTTGGTTGATCTTATGTTAAATGAGTTTGAAGGGGCTATCTGGGATATTATAGATGAGAAGGGTTATCCTGGTGGAGGGTGGAGCTGGGAAGTAAGTGGGTAATGGCACTGGGCTAAGGGTGGGGTCAACACTTTAACTAACGCTTACCCCCACAATAAGGGATTTATCTTTAACTGCTCCACAAATTGCTGTCTGTCAGATACTCCTCTAAATCTGAACATTCAGATTAAGACAGA
>NW_006399896.1:4639139-4654324 GCF_000299155.1 Elephantulus edwardii | reverse complement strand
AGGGACATCATGCTTGGGAGGGTGGAGGGACGGCGCAGGAGGGGAAGACCCTCTATGAGATGGATTGATTCGGTGACTGGGGTAATCGGGATGGGTGTGCCAGATGCGGTGTGGTTGGCGCAGGATAGAGCAGGATTTAGAGCTGTTGTGCATAGGGTCGCTATGAGTCGGAAACGACTTGATGGCACATAACAACAAACAACATCTGAAGTGAGACATAAATATCTATACAAAGGCCTACTACACTTGCTATGTCCTGAATTTTGTCAGAGTACCCTTTATAATACTTGCCACATGACCTCGCTTCAATGTCCATCTGACAGGTGACTGATTGGTCATTGATTCTCTTTTATAAAGTGATAATTGAGGCATCAGTGGTTCAGTGAAAGAATTATAGCCTTTAATGAGGGAGACTTGGCTTAAAACACTTTATGCTGTTATCATCTGCTTGCTGATGGTGGTTTGCAAATTGCTATGATGTTAATGACACACTGTGGCCTGATAGATGATTAAATGATGCATTTGTGCTGTGGCATTGGAAGAGAATGCTGAATATACCATGGACTACCAAAAGAACAAACAGCTACATGTTGAGGAAAGTGCAACCAGAATATTTCTTGCAGGGATAGTTCATGGAGCATTGTCTTACTATTTTGTATGTGTTATGAGAGGCAATTCCTTGGCAAAGTGTGTCATGCTTTGAAAGATCGGTGGAGGAGAGGAAGATCCTCAATGAGATGGGTTAATGTAGTTGATGTAGCAATGGACCAAAATGTGTCAGGAATGATAAGAAAGGCACAGAATAGGACAGAGCTCAAATGTATTGTTCATGGGATTGCTATGAGTCATACTCGACTGGATAGCACTTAACAATAAGAACAAGGCAATACTAAACAATAGCAGCAATAACAATTACAGAGAAAAGAGCTCTGGTGGCTTGTTGCTGTTATGTGCTGTTGAGTCACATGCAACTCTTAGTGACCCTATGTACAATAGCTCTGAAGCCTGCTTTGTACTGAGCAAGTCTCACTGACTCTGACACACCTACACCCGTTGCCCTAGTTACTATATCAATTCATCTCATCCAGAGTCTTCCTCTCCTGCACTAACTATCCCTACACCCTTCTGAGCATAATGTGCTCCTCCAAGGATTGGTCCCTCCTGGCCACACACCCAAAGTAAGTGAGACAGAGCTTCAAAATCCTAGCCTCCAAGGAGAAATTTGATTTCACCTTCTCCAAGACAGACCTATTTGTTTTCTTGGCAGTCCATGGTATGCTCAAGACTCTTCTCCAACACAACTCAAAGGCATCAATTCTCCTTTTATCCGTATTTGTGATTGTGAATACCATGGCCTGGATCAGGCACACCTTAGTCTCTGGACTAACATTGTCTCTTCTCAGTACTCTGGAAAGGTCCCCTACTGCAGATTTACCTAATACCATTTGTCTTTTGATTTCCTGATTGCTCGTGCCAAGAGCGTTGATTGTAGAGCTGAGCAAGCTGTAACTGTTAACAACCTCAATCTCTTCTCCACCCATCATAGTGCTGCCAATTGGCCCAGTGGTGAGAATCTTTTTGTTTTATTGTTGTTTTAATCAGGAAGCTCCACCAAACACTGTCCACCATGGGTAACCATTATCATATTTGACACATCAGTGTCACAGTATTTAGCATCACAGCAACCACAAACTACCTCTGTACAACAATGAACAGACCAGTGCTATACCACCTAGAAGAATGTTTGATAAAAAACAAAATGAAACAAAAAAAAACACACCCCAACACAACAATAATTTGAACCAGGTCTGAGTGCCACAGATTAAAATCACCTAATTAAAACAAGCTTGGAAGCAGGAGTGACATCCACTTCCTAAATGGCTAGCCTCCTGAAACTCTATGAACAGTGCTCAGATCTTTCGTTCATAGGGTCACTATGAGTCATTTACAACTCGATGGCACCTAACAACAATAACAACGACAACATAGAGAGAGATACTTTGACCTAGTGGACAGAAAGTTATGCTACCAAGCCCCACATACTATGTTGCTAGGATAAGCTATTTCTTGGACAAGTTTATGATTATTTGAAGGGTGGAAGGTCGGTGAATGAGAGGAAGAACCTCAACTAGGTGGACTGACGGAGTAACTATCACAATTGGCTCTAATATGTCAGGAAGTGTGAATATGGCACAGGCTACGACAGGGTTCAGATCCGCTGTTTATAGGGTCACTGTGAGTTGCACTCAACTTAATGACATCTAACAACAGCAACATGTATTTAAAACAAGTACACGAGTACATTATCACCAATGTTAGATGGATCTTAGTGGAAAGCAAAGAGTATCAGAGGAATGTCTGTCTGTATTTCATTAACTATGCAAAGGTATTTGACTATGTGGATCACAACAAATTGCGGCTAACCTTGAGAATAATGGAAATACCAGAACACTTGATTGTGCATGCATATGCGAAACATATACTTGGACCAGGAAGTAGTCAACAAGGAAATACTGCATAGTTCAAAATCAGGAAAGGAGTGTGTCAGGGATGTGTCTTGTCTCCATATCTTTTCAATCTATATGCAGAAGAGATCGTTTGGGAGGCTGGGCTTTATGAGGAGGAATGTGCCATCAAAATTGGAGGAAGACCCATCAATAACCTATGTTATGTAGATGATTCAACCTACTTCGCAGAAACTGAGGAGGACCTGAAGAGTTTGCTGAAGAAGGTCAAGACTTGTTGTCTTCAGTTATGGATTGAAACTCAACATCAGGAAGGCAAAGATTCTCATCACTAAGCCAATCGGCAGCATGATGATGGATGAAGAAGAGATTGAGGTTGTTTACAATTTCACATTGTTCAACTCCACAATCAACATTTTTTGGCACCAACAGTCAAGAAATCAAAAGACAAATTGCTCTGAGGAAGGTTGCTATCAGAGATCTCTTAAAGTGCTTAAGAGTAATGACGTCAGTCTGGAAACTAAGGCCATGGTCTTTGCAATTATTTTCTATATATCAGAAAGCTGGACAATGGCCAATGATGACAGAAAAAAAATGATGGCTTTGAGTTGTGGTGCTGGAAAAGAGTATTCAACATACTATGGACTGCCAAAAGAACAAACAGGTTTAGGATAGATTGTGTATACTGCACTGAAACAGATGAGGGAGTGAATAATTTAAAAGCGATATATGATAGGGTATTATGGTTATCACAAGAGTCCACAATTAAGGTTGCATAGTGGAATGTACTTGGGGCGGTGGGAGGGGTGCAGGGGGGATTGTGTACCAGGGAGGGAGTGTTTCTTTTACTTTTGAAAGAGAGGAGCGAACTGGTGGGGAAGGGGAGAGGCCTGGGCGGGGAGAGAAGTGCAGCAGTGAATGAATGGAAATCCAAAATCTCTGTAAATGTTCATGAAAATGATTTTTTTTTTAAAAAAGAACAAACAGGTTTATCCTTGAGAGGGTGAAACCAGTATGCTCCTTGGAGGCAAGCATTTTGAAGCTCCATCTCACATACTATGGGCATGTGTCCAGGATGGATCAATCTCTGGAGAAGGACCTCCCTCACACTTGGAAAGGTGGAGGTACAGTGCAGAAGAGGAAGACCCAAGATGAGATGGATTGATACAGTAACTGGTATAATGGGGATAGCTGTGTCAGAGACAGTGGGACTGGCTAAGATAGAACGGAGTTCTGAGCTATTGTACATAGAGTTATGAGTCACAGGTGACTTGAAGGTACATAACAACAATAATAACACAACATATGGATAAAGGTGGTCCTTGTTAATATTTTATAGGGGATAAGCTCCTAGACCTTAGATTCTCAACAAGTAGACAAAGATGATTGTGTTTTTGTTGTTGGTAAGTGTCACTGATTCAAGTATGACTCATTGTGACCCTATGAACAACATGACCCCTATCCTACCTTGTGTCAACCTCTTAACTTCTGACACACTTAACCTCATTTCTGTAGTAACTGTGTCCAATCCATCTGGTTGAAGGCCTTCTCTTTTTTCAATCCTCCACCTTTCCAAACATGATAGATTGTCTCAAATTGATATACCAAATAATTTACAAAAATTCCTTCTGAGAATTTAGCCTATTCCCAGATAAAGAGTTTGAAATTGAGTTCCAAATGGATTCTCTGTTTTTTTTATGGGTTTTGAAATGTATTTGCAAAGATAAAGTAACATGTTGCTCACACAACAGGGCTAATATACAATTTCTCATTACAAAATAAAAACATAAAAAGAGAAAAATGTATGAGGTCAATAAATATATGAGTTGATACCAATTCTAGTGACCATTGAGTTGACCTACACTCCCAGGGACCCACCATATGCCATAGTAGAACAGTATTCCACGGCGTTTGCAATGGCTTTGACCATTGGGAATTCTTCTTGGACACTTCTAAGTTGATTTATGCAGATTTTTGGTTAGTAATCAAGGGCTTAACTCTTTGTACCACTAACGTTACTTAATGTATAAGTTAGCTAAACAAATAATAAGTACCTTTTAAGGTGTGGATCAAAAATAACATATAATACATGCAGAATAATGTTTGGTAAATAGGAAGCACTAGATGATAGTACATGTTGCTGCAAGGTTACAATAGAAGTTCTATTACAATAATTTCATTTATGGAGCTCTTGTGGCATAGCTAACCTAAAGGTTGGGCCTTTCTGGCCATTTGAATCCACCAGCAGCTCTATGGGAGAAAGATGAAAAATCTCCTCCGGTGTAATTTACACTGTTTGAAAACACATTATAAGAGTCAGCTGTGAATTGGTTCTGTCTTGAGGAAAATGAGTGTTTTAAACAATATTAAGGTTTTGGAATGGGAAGATAACATTTGAGGCAGATATCATTCACTTGAGACACAGGCATGTTAGTTGACTCTCTGTCTCCAGTCACTTTCAACCTTACCAGTGATAGACATGCTGCTCACGAATCGTTACACATGTTTGAACCTGAGCTCCGGTGACCTAGTGGTGAGAAACTGTGCTGCAATCCCAAAGGCATGTTGTTTGAATCCACCAGCTTCTCTACAGAAGGATGGGCAGTCTCCTTCTGTGCAATTAACTGCCTCTGAAAACCTGCCAGAGGGTCAGCTATGGGTCACTTCCTCCTCTAGAGTACACAACAACAAAAAGAAGAAGCATTGGTTTTATCACCTGCCAAATGGAAAGATGATCTGTCTCGAAGAGCTGTGGTGAGTGAGGATAGTAAACACTCAACAGGGGTTCTTTATTTTGCCAAAATGCCCATGTGCCTTATCGGTGCCAGGTCCTGTTCTAGGGATTTGATAGAGGAACACAGATGGAAGAAGCTGAGAGAGAGAATGAAGAAGTGGGAGTATAGGCACAGAGGGACTTAGAGGTTGAATCTATGGATTATTTTCCCTTTCCCCCCAATTCATCCACCTTATTCAAATCAACATGCTATGTTGTGCTTTGCATTTGACTTTGTGGGATTAAATGTTCCCTGGATTCAGGGGACAGTGGTGAAGGTGAGCTGTCTGACATTCTCATCTGCATGAAGGGATAAACTGTTCTTGAATGTGGTGCACGAACTAAAGTGTAAAGCTATTAGGCAAGTCTCTGGGGGGGGGGTTTATTGGGCATAAGTGTCCACAGGGATTCTTCATAACTGATAGATAGTTTTGGAAAGACTGAGTGTGCATATTAATTCCCTTCTTCTAGAAATTGAAATTCACTTGTAAGAAGTATTGGCTGGCTTCATAATATGCCAGGATACATAATTAAGTGACTCTAAATGATGGTAATAGAACACAACTTTGGGGTGCTAGATTTCAACCTTGGAGCAGCTATACCCTTTTCTGGTGGTGGCTTGCTTTCTGACTCACCTGCTCCAGGCTTCCATTTCTTACTCTGCTGACTGAGAATGAAAATGTTTATTTAGTCTGCTTCCTTTACAAAGTGTAGAAATCAGCAATGTGGCAGAAAATGGTCGCTGCAAAATGCCGCAAGTGCAAATAGGCACAGTGTGTAGCAACAAAGAGTAAAAAAAAAAAGTTATTTAGAAGAAATTTGTGTGTGTGTGTGTGTGTGTGTGTGTGTGTGTATAAAAATAACACAAAACCAGAAACATTTTCCCTTCTACATTTCTTATTGTCTCTCTTACCTTATATTGAAGCCAGTACTAGGAAATCTCAGCTGGGATTTGATCAGTGCTGAATGGTCCATGTGTGGATAAAAGTTAGGAGTGGAAAATGAATAATTTTATAGAGTATTTTTGGGGAGGAACATTGATTTTTGTAATCTTTGCTTCAGTGATAGGAACTTTGGTGGCATGGTATGTTTATGTTGGGCGGCTAAGTTTAGTGGTTTGAATCAGCAAGGAGCTCTAAAGGAGAAAGATGAGGAATTTCTTCCCATAAAGATTTACATTCTCAGAAACTGTCTGGAGGGTGACCATGAATCAGAATGGATTCAAAAGCAGAGATTTGGGCTTTGCCTGTGGTGATAGTCTTAGACTCTTAAAGAAGTTATTCTTCTTGCTGGTTGTTATTCACTATTGAGCTGATTCTGACTCCTAGCAACCCATGAGGGCAAAGGAGAACTGCATCCCATGTGACCTTTTTGGAAGCAGATCACCAGACCTATCATCAGAGCCATTGCTTGGGTAGATGTGCTCAGGGGCAAACTCTGAGCACTTTTACCTCAGAAAAGTTGCATCACACATTCTACCCTTTATTTTCAAGATAAATAGGTTGTAATAACTTTGGCAGTGGCTAGGCAACCACAGAAAGCCTTCCCTTTCCTCATTCAGCCTCAGTCAAACACCTTTCATCTTTGTGGCACCTAAGAATGTCAGTCTGGTAGAATGGACAAGAACAAGGTTGAACCAGAGTGAGAACAGACCAGAGTGAGGGAGGTGGGCTGTCAAAAGCAGGCTTGACAGTTGGAATTTGAGTAAGGTCCTGTCATAAGCCCAATTGATGAGAGTCTGTGTGCAAACCCTCCAGGCATGTGTATGCATGCATGCCCTGTGTGAGTCTGCGTGCATGTTTTACACCCTGGCCTGCACCCTGAGCCCTTAGCCTATGCCCCATCCCTGAGCCCTTGGCTTGTACCCCATGCCCTGTGTCTGTGCCCAGCAGCCTGTGCCCTATGCCCATGCCTGTGCCTCTAAACTCTCCCTTACATCTCCTAATGTCCAGTCTGCTAACTGCCTTTAGTCCAGAAAGCCTTGGTCTGCAATAGTGTTAAACAGAAGAGGTTGCTTTCATAGGCCCTGAACTGAAATTTCCCTGCCCCATCTTCATCTGGAGCAGTCACATCAAATCAAGAACCTATCATTGCCCCAGGCATGAAAAACTCTACAACAACAATGTCATGAAAGAAGTAGGTTACATCACACCCTACACAAGCACAAAGCAAGATGTTACCCCCTAAAAGTAACACAGTATCAATGGAATTCCTGAAACCAGGAAGTCTGATGGAACTTTCTGACACAGAATTCAAAAGAACAATGAATATTTTCTATGGGTGAAAGACAAACTTGAAGAATTACAGGACACTGCAAACAAAATCCTGGAGAAGCTAAAAAAAAAAAAAAGCAGATAAAACAAATGAGGCATTAGAGGCATTGGAAAAACAAGAAACCACTATCCAAAATATGAGGTCCATTGTCTCAGATGTTGTCGACATGATGGAGGGACACATGAACAGTGTTGAAGAATGGAACACAGAACCAGTGAAATGGAAGATAGAATTGTCACCACTGATCTGCTAGAACAAAAAGCAGAATCAAAAAAGAAGGAAAAAGAAGAAAACCTAAGAATAATGTGGGACACCATCAATAGAAATAACATGCACATCAATGAAATCCCAGAACAGGAAGAAGCAAGTAAAGGCACCAAAAAAAGCTGTGGAAGAATTACTAGAAGAAAATTTCCCAGGCATAATAAAGATTAAGAGAATATATATATTTAAGAAGCTGTGTGAACACTATATAGAATAGACCCCAAAATTTGGCATATCATAGCCAAATTTGCCAGAACCAAAGATAAGGAGAGAATTCTGAAAGCAGTGAGGGAGAAACAAAGAGTAACCTAGAAGGGAGAGCAGATAAGAGTAAGTGCTGATTTCTCAGCAGAAACCATGCGAGCAGGAAGACAGTGGAGTGATATATATCACTCAAAGCACACATCTGTCAACTAAGAATACGGTTGTTTATGCTGTTGTTAAGTGCCATTGAGTTGTAGGTGACTCATAGCAACCCTATGAATGAAAGTCCTCAACACTTGTGTGACTTTCATTCTTTCTTCAGGTTCATAAGGTTTCTGGAGACAAGCTTTAAGGAAGTGGATGACGTTCCTGCTTCCAAGCTTGTTTTAATTGGGGAACTCCACCAAACACTGTCTACCACGGATAACCATTAATGCATTTGACACATCTGTGTCACAGTGTTCAGCTTCACACCAACTACAAGTTACCTCTGTATGGCAAGTGGACACACTGGGGCTATATGACCTAGAAGAATGTTTGAACAAAAACAATGAAAAACAGCCTGAGGGCCCTTTAGTATTTTACCATCCTGGCAGGCCCAAATGCTGGTGAACTATGGGGCCAGAGACCCCCAGAATACTGTGTTGTTGTTGTTGCTATGTGCTATCGAGTCGCTTGCGACTCATAGAGACTGTATGTACAACAGCCCTAAACTCTGCTCTGTCCTGTGCCAATCTCACTGTCTCTGACACTCCCATCCGATATCCCCAGTCACTGTATCAATCCACTTCATAGAGGGCCTGCCCCTCCTGCACTGTCCCTCCACCCTTCCAAGCATGATGTCCCCCTCCAAGGACCAGTTTCTCCTTAAAACATGTCCAAAGTATGTTAGACAGAGCCTCAGAATCCTTGCCTCCAAGTAACCTCCCAGTTTAACCCTTTCCAGGACAAGTCTGTTTGTTTTTCTAGCAGTCCATGGTACCCTCAATACTCTTCTCCAGCACCACAGTTCAAAAGCATCAATTCTTCTTCTATCCTCCTTAGTCATTGTCCAACTCTCTGACGCACAAGTGTTAGAAAAGACCATGGCCTGTATTAGAATACTGTACCCAGCAAAATTCTCTATCAAATATGAAGGTGAGATAAAGATATTCCCAGAAAAACAGAACCTAAGAGAGTTTGTAAGAACAAGACCAGTGTTACAGGCAGGAAACACTAAGAGACATCCTTCTTACAGAACTGCCACAGAAAGCAGGATGGATCAAAGTAACTAGCAACACCACCAAAAATAACTCAACAAAATGATAGAAATAAAACCTTAACTTTCAATATTCACACTGAATGTGAGTGGTTTAAATGCACCACTGAAGAGAAAGAGTAGCAGATTGGATAAAAAAACCAAAAATCCATCAATATGCTGTCTACAAGAGACACACCTGAAAAATGAAGATAAAGAAAGACTAAAAATAGAAGAGTGGGAAAAAATATACCAAGGAAATGGCAACCAGAAAAAAGCAGGAGTAGCAATATTAATATCTGATAAAATAAATTACAATGCAAAAACCATCATAAAGGACAAGAAAGGTCACTACATAATGGTTAAAGGGTCAACAGAACAAGAGGACATAACAGTAATAAATATCTATGCATCAAATGAAAGAACTGCAAAATATATGAAACATTAACAGAACTGAAAAAGGAAATAGACAACACAACTATAGTAGTTGGAGACTTCAATACACCACTCTCAGGACTAGATAGAGATACCAGACAGAAACTCAACAAAGATGCTGAAGAATTAAACCACACAATAAACCAACTCGACTTGATAGATATTTATAGGCAAATGTAGCCCAAAAATGCACAGTCACAGGCTACTCATAGCAACCCTATGAAGGAGAGTCCTTGATGCTTGGTGCCTTTCATCCTCTCTCTAGGTTCATAGGGTTTCCAGAGGCAAGCTATTATGGAAGTGGATGCCACTCCTCCTTCCATGCTTGTTTTAATCAGGGAGCTCCACCCCACTCTCTGTCCACATTGGGTAACCAACCATTAACACATTTCACACATCAGTGTCACAGTGTTCAGCCTCACAGCAACCACAAGTGACCACTGTATGGCAACTTGTACTCCAGGGCTATATGACCTAGAGGAATGTCTGAACAAAAACAATGAAAGACAGGTCCGAAGGCCATGGATTAAAAGTCACCTACCTTTGACTTGGTAGCATCAATTTCTGTCCACTGGACCAGCTGATCTCTCTGTGTATGTTGATGTTATTGTTGTTAAGTGCTGTAGAGTCACATGTTTCCTTGGGTCCTATGGTGTCTTACCAGCCCACCACACCCAAATGCTGGCAAACTCCTTACCCCAGACCTCCAGTTTATATGCAAGTCTACTCTGCCAATCCCCTCGTGGGCCCCAAAACTCACCACAAGTGCCTGGAGCCCTCAAACTTAACTGCGCCTCAAGAAGCCAGATTCAGCTGACATTAAATATCTCAAGATCCGCTCCTCAAGAAGCTGGGTACTAGAAGAATGACTGGGTACTAGAAGAAATAAAAAAGGAAATGAAAAGTTTCTTGAAACAAAAAACCATGAAAACACTACTTACCAAAACTCTGGGAAATAGCCAAAGCAGTAATCAGAGATCAATTTATAGCAATAAGCAAACACATCAAAAGGCAGAAAAAAATGACCATTGACTCTCTAACCCCAAATCTCCAACAAATTGAAAAAGCACAGTAAGAAAATCCGAAACTCTCTAAAAAACCTGAAATTATAAAAACTAGAGCAGAAATAAATGAAATGGAAAACAGAAAAACAATTGAAACCATCAACAAAACTAGTTGGTTCTTTGGAAAGGTCAATAAAATTGACAAACCACTAGTAATACTAACAATTAGTAGCAATGTGCTTATGATTACTATTGGTCCTAGAAAAGGAAAAACTCAGGTTAGAAATTGGTTCTCAAGCCAATTTGTGAGAAGGCTTGTGGTCTTCTGCCTGTTTTTTAAACTCTTCAGCTAATTTTGTTTGTTTAGAAACTTTTTCTTCTACCAGTCCTGATTCATTCACATAGTAGCAGCATTCCTCTCTCAAGAACAAGCAGGTGCCCTTTTTCTTGGTAGTCAGAAGATTTAGTGCTCTGTGATTTTGGAGAGTGACCTGTGCCAGCTATGTCAACTGATATTGGAGGGAGGCTAGGGAGGCTGATGTTTCCAGGATTAACTGCAAGTGGTCTTCAAAATCCTGGGCCGAAATAATACTATGGCCAAGAGCTCCCCCTACCAACCCTCTGGCAGCAGCAGAGGAGACTAGACTGAATCCAACCATGATTAGGAGAAATGCTCCTCTTAATTCAGAGAACGGGGAGGAGGTAAGTTAATTCAGATTCACTATACAAGGTGAGCTGGTGTATGACTGTTACAGAGAAACAGGGTTCCTTTGTGGTGGAATTTATGCATCGGTATAGGGTGTCATTGCATCAAAAGTGTTGCCCTGGTTCAGCTACTGTGTGCTTGTTTATGCTAACATTGCATATACAGTTCCCATGTTCCATTGCAGAGGGTACAAATGAGGAAGTTATGTAGCAGATGCAAGAGTGCTTAGTCTGCTTATCAGGCTCTGGTTCTTAGAGGAGGATATGTCCTGGAATGGCAGAGCATTTAGTTTGGACTGATGGACTGGCTTGAGATATTTGGGTGGAGTGTGGTCTAGAGAAATTGATTTGTACTGCTGCTAGCAAAGGCCATTGTTAAGAGGCACACAGGAAAACAATGGGAAAGTGTGGTCACCATCTGACTTTGGTTAAAGAATTGTAAGATGCTCTGGATAATTTGGACCCAGGTGGGGACTGCATAGTCTGTGGCCTTCTAGAGACTTGTTCTATCATTATCTGTTCAGCTGGAAGAATGTCATTGGAAACCTGTACTTGGATGTTGGCATCTAGAACATATTCTCTGCTTATATGTATTGTGCTAGAGGGCAAGGAACTATGTCCAGTAGGATATAGTTTTCCTTTAACCCTGGCCTGACACTTGGAATTACAGGGGCCTGAGATACAAAGGTAGAAATTTCCCTGTTCCATATAAAAAAATTTGATATTATAAATGTCATGGATCTTGCATGACCAATATGGACAACCCCCATATTTCTCTAGCCGCCGCTGACAGTATGAGTGGACTTGGTCATATAGGAAGTAAGCAAAAGGTCGTCCATAGAAGGAGACTGCCTTAAGTGATATTGAAATGGTGATTGCTGTTTGGCCTCCCTGTTGAGAGTAATCTGCTGAGTCAATAGTGTGTGGTTGGAGTAGACTTTTGCATGGAAGTTTCTCTTAAACTTCTATATCTAAGAATTACCTAGGGCTTGGGTGCTGAGTGAAGAATAGTGCGACTCACCATCTGAGAGGTGAAGGAAACTTGCTCAGTGAGAGAAGTGTTTGACCTGAGAATGGTGATGCCAATGGAGGTTATCTATGACCTTAACTGCTGTTGAGGTAGTTAAGATGACTGTATAGGGTCCACCCCAGTGTGGTTAGAGAGGCTTGGGTGCAGGTCGCTTGATGAGAATGACATCTCCTGGAGCAACTTCAGTGGTTTGGTCTAGATTTTCAGACGAAGGTTTGGGTATGCAGTGGTCTGCTTGTTCCCAGAGTAATTGCCCGAGGAGGAAGAGATAGGGAAGGTATGATTCTAGAAGAGGGGATTCAGTGAGTAAGTTATGCTTTAGCAGACTGGTTGGCCATGCATCAGTTTGGAGGGGCTCAGGAAAAACAGGGAGCTGGGTGTTGCTTGGATACAGGCTAAGGCAATAGGAAGTAAGTCAACCCAAGACCTGCATAACTTGACAGTCAGTTTAGTAAGATGGGACTTAATGAGTCCATTCATGTGCTCTACATCGCCTGAAGACTGGGGGTGATATGGTATGTGCCGCTTCCAGCAGATACCTAAACTAGAGGATACCTGCTGGGTGACTCTGGAGATGAAGCTAGGACCATTGTCTGATTGCAAAGAAGTAGGAAGGGCAAACCTAGGGATGATATGCTGGAGTAGGGCCTCAGCAACCTCGTCTGCTGTTTCTCTCTGGGTGGTGAAGGCTTCAACCCATCAGGAGAAGGTATCTACCATAGTTAGGAGATACTTACATTTCTTGTGAGTTGGCATATGGATGAAATCAATCTGCCAATCCTGTCCAGGTATGTGGCCTTGGAGTTGATGTGGGAGAGGGGAGTGTGGGCTGGTTGTTCGCCTGAGTATTCACTAGTTTACAAGTAAGACATATGTACAGCACTGATTCAGCAGTCTAGGTCAGGGAAGAGAAAAGAAAAAAAGTTTGGAGGAATTTTAAAAGAGCTTTGGTTCCTATATGTAGGGAGTGACGCACTTGTGTTACAATATCTGTTCCTTGTTCTTGAGGCATAGTTGCTTTGCCATTTACCATGATCCATCCATTGGGAGTTAGGCGGCCTCCATTTTGGAGGAGAGACTGCTCTTTTTCCACAGTGTATTTTGGATGGAGATTTCTAATGGTGAAAAACAGGATGGGTGTGGTCTGTTGTGGTGGTGGTTGCAAGGCCAAAGTTTCTGCTATATGGTTTGCTTTGTTGTTTCCCTTGGTTATAAGGGAAGAATCTGACTGATGTCCTTTGCAGTGAATTATAGTTACCTGCTTGGACAGTTGAAGGGCTTTTAACAGGAGAGTAATCAGTTTGCTATTGATTATAGGTGCTCCTTTTGTCGTTATAAAGCCTTGTTCGCCAGATAGCAGTGCGGCAATGAGTAATTAAAAAGGTATATTTAAAATCTGTGTAAATGTTGACAGGCCTCTAGCTAGATGTAGGGCTCTTGTTAGGGCAATAAGCCTGGCTTTTTGTGAGGTCATGCCCCCGGGAAGTTTTGCTGCTTTTCATACCTTGTTTATGGAGACTACAGAATAAGCTGCCTGCCAATAACCTTTAGAGATCATACAAGAGCTGCTGCCTACAAACAGAGTATGGTCTGCATTTGGGATGGGTTGATTAAATAGAGAGGGAACTGAAGAGCCCATATCTTCAAGGACTTCAGAGCAGCTTTGGGTGGAAAAGGTTGAGGTATTTACTGGGAGTAGAGTGGCCAGATTGAGGAATGGCAATTGAGAGAGGCCAATATCTGGGTTTTCAAGGAAAAGTAGGTGGAGTTCCTGTATCTACCCAGGAGGAATTATGGATAGAAAATGATATGAAAGCAGATCTCGAAGCCGATGGCTTGAAAAGACTTGCAGAGGGCTCCTCAAGGTAAGTTTTAGTGCTTCTTTAGTGAGAAGAGCTGTGGCTGCTAGAGCTCGTAAGCAGAATTGCCACCCTTGTTTCATGATATCAAGCTGCTTAGATACATATGCAGTGGGTAAAGACGGGTCCAAGAGACTGGGCCAAAATTCTGACAGTAATACCTCATTTTTCTTCAGTGTATAGGTGGAAGGGTTTAGAGGAATTTGGTAAAGTAAGGGGTGGGGACTGTAAAATGTGGTATTAGAGACTGAAGAAGGCTCCTTTGACTATGTGGGGTGAATCCAGGGGATTTTCTGGGGTGGCATTTGCTGCATCATAAAGGGGATTTACAAGTAAAGATAAACTGGGGATCCAGTGTCTAAGAAAACCAATAAAGCAGAGAAAGGAGAGAATTTGATCAGAAGTTTGAGGTGGTCTGAGGCTTTCAATGGCTCTATGCCAACTGAATGTCAGACTTCTAGCGGTGGGGGTTAACTGGAATCCAAGATACCTGATTGTGAGGATAGACAGTTGAGCCTTGGAGGGGGATACTCTGTTTCCCTTAGAGACTGAGAAATTGAGAAGTTGAACATTGTGAGTTTGTGAAAGCTGGTACGAGGGACTGCACAATAAGAGGTCATTAGGAGCAGTCAAGGAGGTCTCTGGCCAGTGCTTATCTGAAGATATGGGGTGAATCGTGAAACCTCTGTGGGAAACACGGTCCAAAGGAGCTAGGAAGAATTATTCATGTCGGGGGTCTTCTCAAGTAAATGCAAAAAGATTATAGCAGTTGGGATCTAACGGAATAGTGACGAAGGCATCTTTAAGGTCCAGAACAGAGAAATGAGTAGTGGGTTAGGGGATGTTGTTGTTATGTGCCGTTGAGTCGCTTGCGACTCATAGCGACCCTATGTACAACAGCCCTAAACTCTGCTCTGTCCTGTGCCAATCGCACT
>NW_006399896.1:4629312-4635049 GCF_000299155.1 Elephantulus edwardii | reverse complement strand
ACATCAAGGGCTCCGGACATTGTGGAAGTTTCCCTTTTAAGTTACGACGGGAACCAGAACAACGCCGTATGGAGCCTTGTGTGGGTAGCGCGGAACGATAGGCTTTTCTTGTCGCATGGTTTTTGTATCTTCGATTACCTGGGAAGATGGGAGGGGTCTGCGGGGTCTGAGACTGGCCTCTTTGATATTAAAGTATAGGGATTTGGAAAAACTGGATAGATAGGGACAACTGCTGCATTAACTAGCCATAAATCTTGGACTGGATGGTAGGATTCATCAGCCTTTTTAAGTGGCAAGATTGGGGTATTACATGGAGAGTTTGTGGGGATAAGGAGCTTATTGGAGAGCAAGCAAGTAATACAGGTCTCAAGGTCTTGCAGGGGCAAGGACTGGTACAGAGTTCCCCGGGCTGGCTATGGTTGTTGGGTGTCTTTAGTTGAGTATGGTGGCCAGAGAACTGAGGAAATTGCCACTGCCAAGGAGTGAATCTGACTTCTCACTATGCATGGAAATTTCCCCTTTCCTGACTTTACCTCAGTCTCTTTGTGGCTAAAATTGTTTGTGGTGCTTAAATAAAAAATTATGATTAGAACCCGCCTAGTGTTACTGTGGAGGAGTAGCCTGGAAATTGGCTTCTGTAATGATTGCAGCCCAGACCCCCATGGCACAGAGTCCTACTGTGGGATACAGGGTCACCATTGAATTAGAATTGATAGCAATGGAATTTGGACTTTTATAGCTGCATAGTGCTCTTTCAAAGTGGCAAATGGGTTTTTCCCAACATCCATACCTTTGTTGGCACACTTTAAACATAGTTTAAATACATTTTTATGGGAGAAAGCATTTAAGAGTTTGAACATCTTTCTTGACTTGTGTCCTTGCTGTGGAGAGCAGGTAGGATGTCACTCTGGCTTATGATGCTGATCTGTGAGAGACTGGAGGGATTAGTTAACCCATGTAGTAAAAACTGCTATCTACTTTGACCACATGGAACCCATGAATTCAAGCAACAGGGAAGTCCTGGGCACCTCAACGGACGTGAGAAACCAATTTCAGAAGGGAACAACAAGCTTCCCCCTTTGTCATTCATGTTTTTTTGGGTAAAAACCTGCTGTCTAGCTGGACCACATGGAAGCCCCTAACTCAAGCAAAATCCAGGTCATGGACACTTCAATGGAAGTGAGAAACCACTTCCAGAAGTGTTCACTGTACTGGCCAAGACACAGGAATGAGTGACATAAATTTGAACACAATACTACTTTCAAGGCGGTTCATCTCTTGGGAGGAAACATGTAAACACGAAACTGAAAAACAGTGGGTGAAGGCTTTCTGAAAGAGACTGAGGGAAGAAATAAAGGCAGAAAATGGATCATAAGACCTGAGAGTGAGGTTTAGAGAAAAGCTCCTAGCTGCGTTCTGAGGTGTCCATTACTCTTTGCACAGTGGGCAGGGAATGAGAGAAGGGAATTTAAACCAGAAGGAATAGTCAGTGAGTAAGAGTTGAGGAGGACTTTTGAATGGATTGGACACAAATTTAAAAGAAATAAATTAGGTTTCATGGTTTTTGATTCCATTCTACAGCAGTCTTGTGTATGTCAGAGTAGAACAGTGCTCCATAGGGTTTTCAGTGATGATCGTTTTGGAAGTAGCTCACCAAGGCTTTTTCTGAGGCACATCTGGGTAGATTCAAATCTTCAACTTTTTACTTAGCAGTCACACACATTTCACCCCAATTATAGATAAAATAATTGGAAAATAATTTTGACATGAATCTCGGAAAATCAAAAGTTGTGAAAATGAAATGGAGTGCATAAAGATTGACATCTTTGGCATTAATGAGTTGAAATGGAAAGGTGTGCATCAAGGCTGTATCCTTTCTCCGTACCTATTCAATCTGTATGCTGAACATTTCAGTTGAGCAACTGGGCTATATGAAGAAGAACTTGGTATCAGGATTGGAGGAAGACTCCTCAATAAATTGTATTACGCAGATGACACAACCTTACCTGTAGAAACGGAAGAAGTAGTTACTAAAGAAAAGAAACATTTTATTAAAAACAAACCAACAATCACAATCAACTATAACCTTTTGCTATTTTTTCCAAAATTTTTAGTTTATTTCATTCTTTTTTTGTGTGTGTACAATCAAACCAGATCTGACTGGTGGAGGAGAAGATTGCCCCTCCTTCTCCAGCAGAGCATTTGGTGGATTTGAACCACGTACCTCTGGAATTGCAGTGTAGCTTCTTGCCACTAGGCCACCAGAGCTCCATATCTTTTGCTATTTTTTGAAACAAAATTTTTATTTTATACTGATTTACTTACAAAGTTCGTGTACATTGTTTTTCATACCAGATCTTTCCCATTTCCTTTTCCCCATCCCTCCCTCCAAACATTAAATTGTACCACCCTTTGATTAATGTCCCCTCATCCTCATCGCTCTGCTCTCTCTCACCTCCACCCCCTTGAACCTTCATACATGTTTTACAATAATGGTCTTATACAGTATTTGTACTTATGGGAATAAGTTAGTTCATGTAGCATAATGCTCTCCAGTCCCTTCCAAGTTAGGTAGTGATTTACAAAATCATTGCTCCTGCATGCTGCATAGTATCCCACTGTATGAATGTACTATAATTTTTCAATCCATTCAATTATATGGATATTTATCATATTTACATGCTCTTTCAACAGTGAATAATGCTACTGTGAACAATGGTGTCTGAACCTCCATTTCTGCCTCAATTCTCATTTTCTTGGGGTATATTCCAAGCAGTGTAATAGCTGGGTCATATGGAATTTCTACGCTCAGCTTTCTGAGGAAATGCCAAACTGCCTTCCAGAGTGGTTGTACCATTTTACAATCCTACCAAAAAAGTAAACAGCTGCTATCTTTTTTCCCCTTGTATGTATGTATTTATTTCTTTATTAATTTATTAATTTTAATGAACATTTACAGATATTTTGTCACCTTCTCTCCAACATTTATTACTTGCTGTCCTTTACTTGGCTATTGATATAGGAGTGAGATGCTGACACAGGATTCATATCTCACACTATACACAAAAACTAGCTCAACGTGGATCAGAGACCTGAGAATAAAGCCCAAAACCATAGAGTTCATCAGAGACAAACTGGAATCAAGCTTAGAAAACCTAGTCTATGGTATAAAGAGACTGCCAAATACAGCCATAAATGCACAATCTGGAGAGGATAAAATTGATGAATGGGACCTTCTAAAGATTAAATCCCTGTGCACGTCAAAAACTTTTCCAACAGTGTGAAAATAAAACCTACTGACTAGGAAAAAACATTTGGTAATGCCATTTTAGACAGTGGTCTCATATCAAAAGTTTACAGAATCCTACAGTGCCTCCATAAGAAAAAGACTGACAAAACAATTACAAAATGGGCAAAAGACATGGAAAGACTTTTCATACAAGAAGATATTTGGATGGCCAATAGATACATGAAGAAATGGTAAAAATCACTGGCGATAAGGGAGATGCAAATCAAAATTACAATGAGATACCAGCTTACCTTTTGCTACTTTTTTCTTAAGGTGACTTTGGGTGCTGAGTGGTGTGTTTGATGTCCAGTGTTGCATGGGTGAAGGCCATGTGCAAAATTGAGTCAGACTTTGGACCAACTGTAATAATGTCAGAGTTCTAAACTATAGAGAGCTCTGACTTGTTCAAGCTGCCCTCGTTTGGAAAAGTAATAGTAGCAATGGTGATGTGACTGTTAGAAGGCAATAAGACCCCAGGTTTTGGAAAAAAGGTTTCTTTTTAGCTCATGGTTGTTGTTGTTGTTGTCATGTGCCGTAGAGTCACTTGCGACTCATAGTGACCCATGTACAACATCTCTAAACTCTGCTCTGTCCTGTGCCAATTGCACCGTCTCTGATACACCCATCCCGATTACCCCAGTCACTGAATCAATCCACCTCATAGAGGGCCTTTCTCTCCTGCGCTGTCCCTTCTTCCTACCAAGCATGATGTCCCTCTTTAAGGACCGGTCTCTCCTCACAACATGTCCAAAGTATGTTAGACGGAGCCTCAGAATCCTTGCCTCCAAGGAGCCTTCCGGTTTAACCCTTTCCAGGATGAATATGTTTGTTTTCCTAGCAGTCCATGGTACTCTCAATACTCTTCTCCAGCACCACAGCTCAAAGGCATCAATTCTTCTTCTATACTCCTTGGTCATTGTTCAACTCTCTGATGCATAACAAGTGATTGCAAAGACCATGGCCTGTATCAGACACACCTTAGTCTCCAGAGAGACACCGTTGCTCTTCAGTACTTTGGAGAGGTCCCTAACAGCAGACATTCCCATGGCAATGCGCCTTTTAATTTCCTGGCTATTGGTGCCAAGAGTGTTGACTGTGGAGCCAAACAAACTAAAGCTGTGTACAATCTCAATCTCTTCACCATCCATCCTGATGCTGCCAATTGGCCCAGTGGTGAGAATCTTTGTTTTCTTGCAATTGAGCTCAATCCATATTGTAGGCTGTAGTCCTTGACACTCTGCAGCAGGTGCTTCAGGTCCTCCTCAGTTTCAGCAAGCAGGGTTGTGTCATCCGCAAAACGCAGATTATTGATAAATCGTCCACCAATCTTGACCCCACATTTCTCCTCATAGAGCCCAGCCTCCCGGATGGTCCGTTCTGCATACTGGTTGAAAAGGTATGCGACAGGACACATCCCTGGCGTACGCCCTTCCTAATTTTGGAATAATTAAATTCTTTCTCTCTGCAGGGTTGAATCAAGAGGTTAGGGTGCTTATCCACCGAGATGATCAGTCACATCACGCATTCTTTTTGTTGTACTCCTTCTTCTTTGTCAGATAAACAAAACTGGAAAACAAGAACACATGAGACAAAAGAGATGGATTGAGTACAAATTGTAATGGGCATGTAACTAAACCAGAAAACTAAATCCACCACTATTGAGTTGATTCCAATTCATGATGACCCTCGAATGGGTTTCTGAAATGAAATCTTTATAGGAAGAGAATGCCCCATTTTTCTTCAAGGAACAACTTGTTGGTAAGTGCTGTTCAGTACGACTAGCAATGACCCTATGAACAAAAGATCTGAACCCTGTTCTAAAACTATACAAAGAACAACTAGTAGGTTTGAATTGTCAGTCTTTTGATTAGCAGTTCAAGATGTAACCTGCTAGCCACCTAGTATTCTTTAATAAGCACTTAGGATAGGAAATGTTCTCCTTGTACTGAGCTCTTCCTTTTTGGTTGCTGATCCCTCTCAGACCTCCTTTCTACATTAAAAAAAAAAGTCATTCTGAAAGCTGGGTTTTCAGTGGAAGAATCTAGAATTCCCCTTTTGGGATGACTTTATGTGAAGACTGGGAAAAGAACATTTGGTACACGTACAGGGAATGCCACCTTGGGGGCAGGCAGAGACTTATTGGGAATGAGGAAATAAAGAGGGGAGGGGAGACACAGCATTATGCTAAAGTCTGTAGGTTTTAGAGAGTGTGAGTGTGAGGAAGCTAGGGAGACAGTCACTGAGCTCAGAAACCAGTCCTTAGACAAATATGATTCCTACTCTTGACCTTGGCTGTCCTGTTACATTAGCCTCTGTAAAACTCTTTAGAGGTGCAATTTATAATTTGGGATTCCTCCAAAATTTTCAGTGCTAGGAAGGGTCTTATTTTTTTTCTATAATTATATTTTATTAATTTTCATAAACATTTACAGAGACTTTGGGTTTCCA
>NW_006399896.1:4595684-4622875 GCF_000299155.1 Elephantulus edwardii | reverse complement strand
AAGGGTCACACGGGTGTGGGTTGTAGGGGGTTCACACAGTGTCGGGTAGTCTTCATTCCTCTGGGGTCTCACAGTCTTCGCTCCTCTGGAGTTCCGTGGTAGGTGGCTAGCTGTTGTTCTTCCCGGGTCTCTTCCAGGCCCCTCTCGTGGTGGAACCCCGTCTGGCGGCGGCGTTCTCCCGTCTGGCTCTCGCTTGCGCTGCGTTGCTCTCGCTGGCACTGCGTCGCTCTCCAATCTCTGACATTCCTAAACTCACTGTTGTAGTCACTGGACCAGTCCATCTCATTGAGGGTGTTCTTCTCTTTCGTTGAACCTCTACTTGTCTAAGCTTGATGTCCTTTTCAAGGACTAGTCCCTCCTGACAACATGCCCAGTGTGTGAGATGAAGTCTCACCATGCTTGCGTGTGAGGATTGCTCTGACTGTACTTCTTTTTTTTGAAATCCATGGTATTTTCTTTGCCACTACTGCAATTCTTCTTCACTCCTTCAATTGCTTATAACTCATAGTGAACCCTACAGGGCAAATAAAATCTATCCCCATAGAGTATCCTCCTCATAAATGTAGCATCAGGATTGGAGGAAGACAAATCAACAACCTGTGTTATGCAGGTGACACAACTTTGCCAAAACTGAAGAGGACATGAGGGGTTTGCTGAAGAAGGTCAAGGACTGTTATCTTCAATATGGATTGAGCTCAACATTGAGAAAAAAAAAGATTCTCATCACTAGATCAATTGACAGCTTCATGCTAGAGATTGAGATTGTTAACAATGTCATTTTTCTTGGTTCCACAGTCAACACAATTGGCACCAGCAGTCAGGATATCAAAAGATGAGTTGCATTGGGAAAGTATGCTGTCAGGGCCTCTACAGGGTACTGAAGAGCAATGATGTCAGTCTGGAGACTAAGATGTGCCTGATCCAGGCCATAGTCTTCACAATTACTTGCCATGTGTCAGAGATCTGGACAATGACTAAGGATGATAGAACAAGAATCGATGCCTTTGAGTTGTGGGGCTGGGGAAGAGTGTTGAACACACTGCAGACTGCCAGGCGAACAAACAGGTCTGTCTTGGAGAGGGTGAAACAAAGCTGCTCCATGAAAGCAAGGATTTTGAAGCTCTATATCACATACTTTGGACATGTGGCCAGGACAGACCAGTCCTTGGAGAAGGACATCATGCTTCAAAGGGTGGAGGGACAGTGCAGGAGAGGAAGACACAAGATGAGATGGATTGACTCAGTGGTGACTGGACAAATGAGATTAGCTTTGTCAGAGATGATGAGATTGGCTCAAGAAAGGGTAGGGTTCAGAGCTTTTGTTTATAGGGTTGCTATGAGTTGAAGGTGACTCGATGGCACACAACAACAGCAACTACAACAACAACAACAACAAAACAACAACAACGTCTCCTAGGCTGTAATCTTCATTTTACAGATGATTATGTCTTTTCTTCATTGTAGTAGTGAATGGTAAGTTTGAACTTTTCAACTTTTGGTTAGCATTTGAGTGCTTAACCACTATGCCACCAGATTTCTTCAAAATGTGTCTTGCTGCTATTGGTGTTTGGTGCTGTTGAGTTGATTATGACTCATAATGAATCTATGAACAATGAGTCTGAACACTACCCTATCTTGTGCCATCCTCACCATCTCTCTATCTTGTTACTATGCATACTTGAACCTGATAGGCCAAGACTTCTTTAAAATCACTGTGTCATAAAGAGACTGCCAAAAAACAACTATGAGATATCATCTTATCCCAGTAAGAATAGCGAAGTTTAATGGAACAGCAAGCAATAAATGCTGGCGAGGTTGTGGAGAAACTGGAACACTTATTCACTGTTCGTGGGAGTGTAAAATGGTGCAACCGCTGTGGAAGGCAGTACAGATAGCACTTTCTCAAAAAGTTGCAAATAGAGGTACCATTTGACCCAGCAATTCCACTACTGGAGATATACACCAAAGAGACCTTAACTGACACCCAAGCAGAGATAGGCACACCCATTTTTATTGTGGCTTTGTTCACAATAGCAAGGAGTGGGAAACAAGGTAAGTGCCCATCAACAAATGAATGGATAGAGAAGCTGTGGTATATTCACACAATGGAATACTATGCTGCATTGAAAAACAAGGAACTCATGCAATATTATTCAAATTGGGTGACCCTGGAGGACATTATGCTGAGTGAAGTATCTCAGCCACAAAAGGACAAATACTACATGGTGCCACTGTTATAAAACAGGACTGACCTCTGGGTTGGGGGGAGTCTGAGAAAGATGGATTTAATAATGTATACTGCATTGAAACAGATGAGGGAAAAAATTGTTTAAAAGGGATAAGTGATTAGGTATTTTTGTCATGACAGGAGTCCAGAGTGAAGGCTGCATAGTGGAGTGGACCTGGGGGAAGGGACTGTAAAACAGTGAAAGAATTTTTCTTTTACTTTTCCAAGAGGGTATTGTACCAGGGGAGAGGATTGGGAGGGGAGAAAAGTGCAAAAATGAATGAATAGAAATCTAAAGTCTCTGTAAATTTTCATTGAAATTAATAATAAATAAAAAAGAGACTACCAAATATAACCAGAAATGCATGATCTAAAGGGGATAAAACTGATGCATGGGACCTTCTAAAGATGAAATATCTATGCACATAAAACACTTTTTCTAACAAGGTGAGAAGAAAATCTACAGACTGGGAGCAACATTTGGTAATACCATCTCAGACAAGAATCTTATAACAAAAGTTTACAGAATACTCCTGGGCTTCCATGAGAAAAAGACTGATAACCCAATTACAAAATGGGCAAAAGACATGGAAAGAATTTTCACAGAGGATGATATTCGAATGGCAAACAGACACATGAAGAAATGCTCCAAATCACTGGTAATAAGAGAGATGCAAATCAAAACCACAGTGAGATACCACCTCACTCCAATAAAAGTGGCGAAGTTTAACAGGGCAGCGAATTATAGATGTTGGAGAGGATGTGGTGAAAAAGAAACTCTTATACATTGTTGGTGGGAGTGCAAACATTCTGGAAGGCAGTTCAGTGCTTCCTCATAAAGCTGAATATAGAAATTTCATATGACTCAGCTATTCCACTACTTGGAATATACCCTGAGAATATGAGAACTGAGGCACAAACTGAGATTTGTACACCAATGTTCATAGCAGCATTATTCATGATCATACATGGAAACAGTCCAAATGTCCAACCACAAAAGAATGGATTGAGAAATTATGGTACATTCATACAATGGAATACTATGCAGCACACAGGAGCAATAACTTTGTAAATTATTACCTAACTTGGGAGAGAATTATGCGGAGTGAACTAACTCAGTTCCACAAGGATAAATATTGTATAAGACCGTTATTGTAGAATGAGTATAAAGATCCAGGAGGGGTGGGAGAGGCTGAAAGCAGAGGGATGTGGATATGCAGGGGGAGGAGGGGATTAATCATTAGGTTGTACAATTTGATGGGTGGGGGAATGAGGGAAATTGAAAGAATTTGTTCAAATTATAATTTTCTAAGTAAACTAATGAAAAGAAACAAGTCAACTTGGGGAGGAGGAAGAGAGGGAGGGGTAAAATGTGCAACAATGAATGAATGAAAATATATTTTTTCTGTAAACTTTTGTTAAAACGACAAATAAAAGGAAAAAAAGCTATTAAAAAAATCTCCACATCTATTCATCCTGTTGAAAATCATCTTTTCTTTTGCTCACCCTCCACCTTTTCAAGCATAATCTCTTCCTTTGCAGACTGGCTCTTTTTTACAACATGTCCAAAATATGTCAAAGTTTCACTATCCTTCCCTCCAAGGTGTACCATGGTTGTACTTTCTCCAAAATTTTTTGTCATTTTGGCAGTCCATGGGATAGTCAATATTCTTCGCTAACACCACAACTCAAAGTCTTTCTCTTCTATCATCCATAATCATTGTAAAACTTTCAGATGCATAACAAGTAATTGAAAGAACATGGCTTGAATAATAGGCACCCTATTATTTAAACTGACATCATTGCTCCTTAACACCCTAGAAAGGTTTTTGACAGCAGATTTACTCAATGCAATAAATTTTTCACTTTTTTGACTGCTGGTGCAAAGGGATTATAGATCTAAGCAAAATGAAATCATGGACAACTCCAATCTTTTCTCCATCTATTACATTGTTGTCTATTGGCCCAGTGGTGAGGATTTTTCTCTTCCTGATTTTGAGATGTAATCTATATTTAAGGCTCTAGTCTCTAATCTTCTGTAGCAAACATTTCAGGTTTTCTTTGCATTTAGTTAAGCAAGGTTGTATCATTTACATAGCACAGATTTTTGAATCCTTCCTCTGTTCTTGACGCAACACTTTTCTTGGTTATGTTCAGCCTATTGAATAATTTTCTTAGAGTATTGATTGAATAGGTATGCAGACATGATGCATATCTTTCCTTTATTGTTGGTTTTAATAAATAAAAAAGTATTTATTTTATATTGGGTTGTTTTCAAAGTTTGTATACATTGTGTCCCTTCTGTTGCATGACACACATCTTTCTTGATTTAAACCATGCAGTGTTCCCTTGCTGTCTAGATGACAGCTTCTAGGTCTAAGTATAGGTTTCACATCAGAACAATAATGTTTTCTTGAGCTTAATGTTGAGCTTCCCGTTTTTCTCAAGGTTAGCTGTAATTTGTTATGATCCACATAGTCAACAAAACAAATAGACATCTGGCATTCTCTGTTTTGAACCAAGATCCATCTGACGTCAGCAATGATATCCCTGATGCCATGACCTTTTTAAAATACAGCTGGAATTTATGTCTAATTTTCAGAACAGATTGTCTGGATTTTCCTTCTTGTCTGCCTTAGTTTACATAATTGTGTAATTATAATTATAATAACATAGGAGTGCAACTTGAACTCTAGTTTCTGGTGCCAAAAGTGAGACTTCTGTCACTCAGCCATCACTTGGCTTTGGTTTTTTTTTTAGCCATGACTTCTTGTTATTAGAACACTAGGGAGTTTGTTTTGATGTTTGCATATTCAGTTTCTCTCCTATGACATGCTGTATTTGGGTGGCAGGATGACAAATATTTGCTCACTTTCTACTGTAATAGAACGACATCATGGAGTCTGCATACAGTAAATGAAGTTTGTGGGGGAATAAAGATAATCCAGACTGGGAAAATGCACATTGTTACAGAGTGAACATGGCCAACTCCACTGGACCAGGGAACTAAATGTTACAAAATTCATAATTGTGTGAGAGATTGTCAGAAGAGTTAAAATCATGTGATCTGGATGCAAGGATTTGGCAAGGATAAACATGTAACACATAACAGAGATCATGTAATTGCTCATAAGTCTGTGCCATTCAGTTAGTTAGAGGATGCCAGGATGGTGGCAGGACTAGTTTTCCTGGTAACCTATTAGTAAAACTGTATGATTGGTTGTGTCTGTTTCTGAGGGTCTGTTGTAAAGATCTCTTGATAATGCAGTGCACACAGATCCTCAGGATAAAAGCTATTGCACCTCATTTCTATTTAATTATAATAATAAAGGTCTCTCAGGAATAGAGATGCTATCTTTCACCTGCCAGACCTCAGAGAAAATGATTGTTCTCTTCAAAATGCATGGCCAAGGCAGCCCCAAAGTTAAAGGTATGCTACTGGCAAATTCATGAAAAGGCTAACATTAATACTTTAAACAGAATTTTGAATAAGGGTTCCAATATCTACACAACATTGCTAGCATTTATTGTTTGCTTCTCTGTTGAACTTTGCTATTGTTACTGGGGTGAGATGATACCTCATACTTGTTTTTATTTGCATCTTTTTGATATTTAGGGATTTTGATCATTGCTTCATGTGTGTGTTTGCCATCTGAATTTCTTCTTTGGTGAAGTTTCTATTCATATCCTGTGCCCATCCTTCAATTGGGTTTATTACCTTTTTCTTGATGACGTGCTGGAGTATTCTATAAATTTTAGATATGAGTCCCTTATCAGGTATGTCATCACCAAATATTTTTTCCAGTATGTGACTTTCCTTTTATGATACAACCACTATGGAAGGCAGTATGACACTTTCTAAAAAAGCTAGACATAGAAATGCCAATAGACTCAGCAATGCAACTACTGGGAATATACCCTAAAGAAACCAGAACCACCATCCAAACAGATGTATGCACACCCATGTTTATTGATGTGTTATTTATAACAGCAAAGAGCTAGAAGCAACCCAAGTACCCATCAACAAATGAATTCATGTAATGGAACACTGTGCAGTACTGAAAATCAATGAACTCTTAAAACATTATACAACATGGATGACCCTGGAGGACATTATGCTGAGTGAAATATCTTAATTACAAAAGGACAAATACTGAATTAAAGCAGGTTTGACATGGGGGTGCCTTTTGGGAGGAGAATATGGTAAGAGTTGATAGATAATGAACACTGCATTGGAACAGAAGAAAAGATGGTTTAAAAGGAATATATGATTAGGCATTATGTGTACAACAGCTTAGAATAAGAGGTACATTGCAAAGAGGTACATTGTGAGGGGGGGATGTAATTGTGCAGCAATGAATAAATATGAAAAAATTAGAAGTGAACTTGGGAGGGGGAAGGGAGGGAGATGGATTAAAATGTGAAACAATGATTGAATGAAAATCTAACTTTTCTTAAAATAATAATTAAAAATTTTATTTAAAAAAAAAAAACCAACCCTAAGTTTTGCTTCCTCCTTGATTGTGCTCGGTTTATAGATAACAGATGTCCCTAATTTTAAACTTTCATTCACCATTATGTTTTTGGGTCTCTGAGTGAGATGAATGGTTTATACTTGTTAAGGAAGGAATCAAGAAATAAAGGAGCTAAATAAAATATTTCAAAGGGCAGCTTGGGAAAACAAAGCAAAATGCTATAATGAAATGTACAAAGAGCTGGAGCCAGCAATCCAAAGGGCCAAACTCACTCAGCATTTCTCAAGTTGAAAGAACTGAAAAACAAATTCAAGCCTCGAGTTGCAATACTTAAGGATGCTATGGGAAGAATACTGAATGATCCAGGAAGCATAAAAAAAAGAGCAAAGGTGATGAAAGAGGAAGGTCAAGATGCTTTGAAGGTGATGGAAAAAAAAACCAACCCCCCAAGAATTGTTGGAATACCAGTTGACATATTTCAAAAGATAGATGATGCCCTGGACATGCTCGGAAGTTGTGCCAAGGAATTTGGAGGACAACTATCTGGCCAACTGACTGGAAGAGACCCATAATTGTTTTCATTCCAAAAAAGGATGACTCGACAGGGTGTGGAAATTATTGACCAATATATCACTGATATCTCCATACCTTTTCAACCACTATGCAGAACAGATTGTCTGGGACGCTGGGTTCTATGAGGAGAAGTGTGGCGTCAGGATTGGTGGAAGATCTATTAAAATCTGCGATATGCAGATGACACAACCCTGCTTGCCAAAACTGAGGAGGACCTCATGCACTTGCTGCAGAGGGTCAAGGACTGCAGCCTTCAGTATCGACTGAGGCTCAATGTCAAGAAGACAAAGATTCTCACCACTGGACCAACTGGTAGCTTCAGGATGGATGGTGAAGTGATTGAGATTGTTCACAGCTTCAGTTTGCTCGCCTCCATGGTCAACACTCTTGACACCAGCAGCCAGGAAATAAAAAAAACATATTGCGATGGGAAAGTCTGCTGTTAGGGACCTCTCTAAAGTACTCAAGAGCAACGGTGTCTCTCTGGAGACTAAGGTGCACCTGATACAGGTCATGGTCTTTGCTATCACTTGTTATGCATCAGAGAGTTGGACAATGACTAAGGAGGATAGAAGGAGAATTGATGCCTTTGAGCTGTGGTGCTGGAGAAGAGTATTGAATGTACCGTGGACTGCCAAGAAAACAAACATATTCATCCTGGAGAGGGTTAAACCAGGCTACTTCTTGGAGGCAAGGATTCTGGGGCTTCGTCTGACATACCTTAGACATGTGGTAAGGAGAGGCAGGTCCTTGGAGAGGGACATCATGCTTGGTAGGGTGGAGGGACAGTGCAGGAGGGGAAGACCCTCTATGAGGTGGATTGATTCAGTGACTGGGGTAATCAGGATGGGTGTGTCAGAGGCAGTGAGATTGGCACAGGATAGTTCAGGGTTTAGGGCTGTTGTACATAGGGTCACTATGAGTCGCAAACGACTCGACGGCATATAACAACAACACAACAATCACTGATGTTACACACAAGCAAAACTCTTCTGAAGATTATCCAAAAGCAACTGGAACTTTATGTTGACAGAGAACTACTAGAAATACAGACCAGACTTAGAAGAAACAATGACACCAGAGACAATATTGCCAATGTCAGATGAATCTTGGCTGAAAACAGAGAGTACCAGTGGAATGCTTATCTGTGGTTTACAGACTATGCAAATGCATTTCACTGTGTGGATCACAAGAAATTGTGGCCAACTTTGAGAAGAACAGGAATCCTAGAACACTTGATTGTGCTCATGTGAAACCTATTCTTGGACCAGGAAGCGAACAGAGCAAGGAAACATTGCATGGTTTAAAATTAGGAAAGGAATATATCAGGGATTCATCCTGTCCCCATATCTTTTCAATCTATATGCAGACCAGATCTTTCAGGAGGCTGGACTTTATGAGGAGGAATATGGCATCAGGATTGGAGGAAGACTCATCAACAACCTACATTATGCAACTTACATACCTTTGCTTGCAGAAACCATTTACTGCAAAAAGTCAAGGACTGGAGTCATCAATATGGACTGAAGCACAACATGAAGAAGACAGAGATTCTCAACTCTAGGCCAATTGAAAGCACCATGATAGATGGACAAGAGACTGAGGCAATTAAAAATTTCTGCTTGTTTGACTCCACAATCAACACTCTTGGCACCAGCAATCAGAAAATCAACAGATGAATTGCTCTGGGGAAGGCTTCTGTCAATGATCTCTCAAAAGTGCTGAAGAGCAATGATGTCAGTCCTAAGGCACACTCAATTCAGCCTTTTAATTTGTAATTACTTTCTATGTATCAAAGAGCTAGAAAATGACCAAAGATGACACAAGAAGAATCAATGCCTTTGATTTATGATGCTGGAAAAAAGTTTTGAATATGCCAAGAGACCTAACAAGTTTTTCTTTGAGAGGGTGAAACCAGGCTGCTCCTTGGAGGCAAGGATTTTGAAGTTCTGTCTCACTTTCTTTGGTATAGGTCCAGGAGGGACCAGTCCTTGGAGAAGGACATTATGCTTGGAAAGGTGGAAGGACAGGAGAGGAAGACCTCCGATGGGATGGATTGACACAGTGACTGGAATAATGGATAGGTGTGTCAAAGACAGTGAGACTGGCTCAGGATAGAGCAGAGTTCAGAACTACTGTACATAGGATCGCTATGAGTCACAGGCTACTTGATGGTATATAACAACAACAACAACAAGAAGAAGAAGCTAAAAATGGTGACAGTTTAAATCCACCTAGCAGTGCTGCAAAAGAAAAAGTGTAGCATTCTGCTCATAAAGATTACAGCCAAGAAAGTGCCAAAGAGCTCATCTCCCCCTTTAATGTGTGGGTTTGTCATGAGAAAAAAATGACTTGACAGCAAAGGTTTTAGGTTTTTTTGCCAGGATTTCATGCTTGTTACTTCAATCTTTTTCATCTTTACACATTGTGATAGCACAGATTCCCATTGTGCAGATGAGAACAGTGAGGCATAGATGCTGGTTACCTGTTCCGTGTAATCAGAGCTGAGGAGCAGGAGCAAAGAGTCAGTGGCCGGGTTCTGAGCTCAGGCCAGAGTGACATTCTGGAAAATGGCTTTCCACTCTCAGCTGTGCCTTTCTGTCTTTCTACAGCTTTAGTGCCTGCTTTAAAAGTCATGGCATACATATTTTTACTCTTTTAAGGTCAAATGTGCCACAATTTTAAGTTTGGCACTGAAGTCTTGGACTCTGAATGGGGAGGGCCCCATGTCTTGTAGGTTAAGTCTGGTTGACGGAGCAGGTGGCACATCCGGTGGATAATCGATTTTCTTTTTATGAATATTCATTTGAGGTTGCTTCTCCATCTGCTCTCCTTCTGTAGTCTTACAATGGTCACTGAGTCCTTAACAGCAATATGCCTGCTCCTTTCCTTCTAGGTCACCCCTCGCACTACTGGAGGTTGGGGCTGAGCCAGTTCCTGAGGGAAGGCCTCAGTGGAGAGCACTGTGTAATTTGTCTGGGCATAGGGCTCTTCCAGATTGCACACACTTAATTGTATTCAGTTCTTTAGAGCCATCTGATGAATTGGTTCTCAGCATGGCCATCTGCACAAAAGTGCAGGGCTGCTTGGAAGAAACACTAGGCAGCAACATTGCCTAGTTATATGACAGAACCTGGGGCTAGCTACTGGGACAGGAGAGCTTCCAGGGTCGCTGGTAATGTCTGTGATGGAGAGGAAGGACCACAAAGTATAGAGTCCTCATTAGTTTTGATGGATGAGTCAAATAATATAATATTTTAGTCCCTCATATAAAATCCAGGCTAAGCATCAAACAGTAATGTCTCTTTGGGTCCAAACTTTTTGCCACTTGAGGGAGAGAAAATTTAGTTACACTCTCACCACCACTCAGAAGTTGTAGTTGTGTCTGTGCAGCAGAAAAAGCTGCTTATGTGGCATTTTATTTATCATCGATAAACAATAACAAGAACAAGATATTGAGCAACATCCTCCTTTTGATGCAATGTGATGCTGATATTCCTAATCTTGACTTCTAAAGACAGAAATAGTTTAAATGACAACCTTGCTTGGGGAAACTGAGGAGAACTTAAAGCATTTGCTGCAGAAGGTCAAGGTATACAGCTTTCATACGATTGCATCTTAACATCAGTAAAACAAAGATCCTTACCACTGTGCCAACAGGCATTATCATGATAGATGGGGAAAGTGTTGTTGTTGTGTCATCTAGTCCCCTGCAACTCATAATGACCCAGTGTACAATAGCCTTAAACCCTGCTCTATCCTGTGCCAATCTTATTGTCTTTGACACACCTACTCCCATATCCCAGTCACTGAATCTGGCCACAACTGTTCCTTTTCCTTTGTGTTTCACACTTGAGGGCTCAGCGTCAGTTGCCATATCTGCTACTCTAAATGCATAGGATTTTCGAAGGACTGCTATTACAGAAGTAGATGACCAGTCCTTCCTAGTCTGTCTTAATTTGAATGCTCAGATTTAAAACATTATCTGACAGATAAGCATTTTATGGAAAAGAGCAGATGAAATATGGGGAAAGTATTAAGGTTGTTAATTTTCTCATAATCCATAATCAACACTCTTTGGCATGAGCAGTTAGGAATACAAGAGATGAGGTACATTGGAAAAGCATGTTGTCAAAGATATCTCCAGGATCTGAGTAGTGATGTCAATTTAGAGGCTAAGGTGCACCTGATCCAAGCCATAGTCTTCTTTTTTTTTTTTAAATTATTTTATTAATTTTAATGAACATTTACAGAGATTTTGGATTTCCATTCATTCATTGTTGCACTATTTTCTCTACCCACCCTCCCCAGTTCGTTCCTCTGTCTCTTTTTTTCCCCTTGAAAGTCTGTTTTAATTGTCCCATTGCCACAGTGCTTGTCAAAACCAGTTCTGATTAATCTCCTTTGTCAGTGTGTCTTTTGCCATTCCCTGTCACTCCTTCCTGAGAGAGATTTCACCCTGATTCACAAGGAAAAGGGGATGGCGTATTCTCTTAGCTACTTCATGCTGAAAAGGGACACTGTAGGTTTCAGGGTGAAGATCTTCTCTCACAAGTCTAAAGGGCCCCTTTGGCAATAGGAAACACATAGACTATTGTGGAGATTGATTTTGGAATTTAGATGCACTGTTATCAATTGTGCTTAGCCATACATGTTCATATCCTTGAAAATTCATCATGGAACTGTTGCAGCCTAGAAGACACAAATTTAATTAACAAGTTAAAAGTAAACAAGTAAAAAATTAAAAGCAGTAATATTTCAAGTAAAGGTTCTAACAGTGGCGCAAATCAAGTTACAGAGGGAAGGTAGTTCTTAAAATAAAAGGCTTTATTGACTAGCACTTTGTCTATCATAGTATAAAGGTTAGGAAACACAAGATGTAGAGGCTCAACTATATCATTTATTGTTCTTAAGTCCTGGAGCAAATACCATCTACCACTGGGTTGTTTTACAGCTCGCAAGTTCGCATACAAGGCAAAGGTGAAGTAAGGAACTGCTTGTGCGGTTTTCTGTCAATTCAAACAACTAAGAAATAGTGAGAAGAGTTGGGACCTCAGAAGGCTTTTAGGACCAAATAATAGGCTCTTGTGTCCAGGAGAAAATTAATATACTTACCAGTAATGTTAATGCTCACCCATGGCTCTTCTGGGAGGATCTGAATCGTTGAAGTGAGCCATGGTCTTCTTAACTGCTTGGTATGCATCTGAGAGCTGGAAAATGAATACAGATTACAGAAGAAAAATCTATGCCTGGGGATTGTAGTGCTGGAGAAGAGTATTAGAACATATCATAAACTGCTATGAGAACAAATAAGTCTGTCCTAGAGAGGGTGAAACCAGTTTGCTCCTTGGAAATAGGGATTCTGAAACTCTGTCTCATATACTTTAAACATGTTGGCAGGAGGGACAAGTCTTTGGAGAAAAACATCATGCTTGGAAGAGTAGGAAAGGAAGATGTTGGATGAGATAGATAGTCACAGTGATTATAGCAATGGGGTCAGGTGTGTCAGAGAAAACGGGTTGGCTTTGAATAAGGTAAGGTTTAGAGCCTTTTAGAGCCATTGTTCATAGGGACAGTATGAGTTATAGTTGATATGGTGACACATAACAACAACAACAACAACAACAGCAGTTCCAACCTGGAAACCCATTGTTGTCAAGTTGATTCTAACTCATGGCCATCCTTCAATGGGTTTCCAAGGTTGTAAATCTTTGTGGGAAGAGATTACCCTACATCATAGGCAGACAGATTATATTTATTAAAGGTACAATACAATGCTTCTCTACAGGTTATTAAGTCTTTGAGAATTATTAGTTTTTGTTTTGCATATGTGGGAATGTTATTTTACTCAGTACAACATATAACCAACTTTGTTTCAGTCAATATTAATTTATAATTCACATCTTCCTTATTTCTTCTTCTTGTTGTGTACCACTGAATCAGCTGGAGATGTCCATTTTTGGAGAAGCTTGTAGATTTCAACTATGTTGTCTTTGGGCTGGCAGCACAGCTCATTACCACTAGACCACCAGAGATCCCTTCTTAGCACCTTCTAACACCAATATAATCGGACTTTATTATTATTTCAAAGAAATCCCTGCCAGTAGATGATATGCTTAGTGATAACCAAAAGATTGAAGACTTGAGTACACTCAGAGATGTCTTAAAAGAAAACTTTTGTAGAAAAAAAAATCAGCCATTTGAACATAGAAATTCCATATGACCCAGCTATTCCACTCCTTGGAATATACCCTGAGAAAATGAGAACTGAGGCATAAATTGAGACTTGTATGCCAATGTTCGTAGCAGTGTTTTTTTACCATCACAAAAAAACCCCAACACACCCCCAAAACCCAAAATACCACAAGCCAACAGGGAAACAGTCCAAATGTCCACAACTGAATGGATTGAGAAACCATGGTACATTCACAGGATGAATACTGCGCAACATGCAGGAACAATGATTTTGTAAATCACTACCTAATTGAGAGGGACTGGAGAACATTATCGTAAGTGAACTTATAAAGACAGCTACTGTATAAGACATTATCGTAGAAATAGATAACTAGTAAAACGTGCATGAAGATCCAAGAGGAGGAGTAGAGGGGTGAGGATGGGCAGGTGTGTGTGTGTGTGTGTGTGTGTGTGTGTGTGTGTGTGTGTGTAATTATAGAGTCACACAATCTGATGAGTAGAGGGAGGGGTGGGTAAAGGAAATGGAAAAGATCCAGAAAACAACCTAGTGACAAAATGCTCCTCCTGTGTGATTAATTGCCTCTGAAAACCTGCTGGAGGGTAAGTTATGGGCTGGTTCCAACTCGATGGTACACAACAATAACAACAACATGAACTTTGTAAGTAAATCAGTATAAAATAAAAATTTTATTTAAAAAGACCAACCCAGCCATGACAAATCCTACTGCATCAGAGTTCTACTTTGACATAATATTTAACAATTCTGAGTTGAAACTGACATTACAGAAATGGATTTTTAAAAAAAAATTTAAAAAACCTTATTAATTGAGCACAGCTTCTAGGCCTTGAGATGTACATAGAAAGTGCCTAAAAGGAGTTAGTGCTTGAATGGGACTCATATCTCTGGTGCAGACCAGAGGAACTGTGTAAGAAATACTTTGATTTGGGATATGCAAAAGAGCTACCTTACCTAGACTAGCAGGACTCAGACGTTCTGAAGGATAAAAAGAAATTCTCCAGGCAACAGGGGGAGGTGACTGAGGCAGCTGTGTATGGTTGAAGTTGAGAGAAAGAGAGAGCCTAGTAGTCCAAGAGAGTTTTTCTCCCTGGAAAGAGAGCATAGTCCTCTGTTTCTAATGGCCATTTTAGTATACACCCCGAAACACTAACTAACTCTCAATATTTGGTTTACATCAGTGATTCTCAGCCATGGTCACTTTTTCTCTCCTGCCCATGATCTTCTTCTGACCACCTGTCCTATGGATTTTTAGACTTGTCAACCCTCACAATTGCGAAAGAAATTCCTTGTAATAAATCTCAAACATACTATTGGTTGAACCTTTATTTGGTATACCTAGTGTTTTATACCTATACATTAAGAGATATTTCTAGGTGCTTGAAATGTGTTAAAAAAACCCAGTTTCTTCCCAAGTCCTAGTTCCTGCCTAGTTCTGAGTAGAGAGATGATTGTCACAGACCTGAAAGTTGAGAATGAAATATTCTTTAGTCACCCTGTCAGGATTTGAGGCCCAGGAAGTAGAGTGGATGTAGAATTGGTTTGACTGGTAAAATTGGCACTATCTCTCCCCTCTATAAATGTGCAATCTAAAAGCTTGTTTCAGTAGAAATTGACTTCTTTATAATGTAAAATTCTGCTTCCTAAGCAGGTCTACCTTCAGATGAAGTGTTTGTCTATGGAATTGAATGATGAAGGAACAGATACAAATTAGTGTTAATCTACTTTGCCTAAATCATGGGAGACAGGGAGAAGCTGTGTAAGGAGATTGAACTCAAGGATGTAGGAGAAAGGAGAAGTGAGGCAGTTGTACTAGAAGAAGAATCTCATGGGAGAAAATAGGAATTTTATAAAATATTAAAAAGTTTGAATAGTTTATTTTGTTGAGCATAGTCATAGCTAAGCATACACCAATGCAATAATTTCTTCTTGTACAAGCACCATAGATTACACTCTTTGACCTGTACAACCATTTTCAACTTCTTTTTCTGAGTTGCTTCTTCTTCATTAACATAAATTCATTACAATTTAAGGTTCCTACCCACTCTTTCAAGTTGCTACTGTTTATTTAACCCCATATAGATATTTCTTTAAAAGAGTAAAATGCTCAAATACTTTTTTTTTGTTTTACTAAATAAGAAAAGCTTATTGGTTGCATATTGAAGTAGGAGTGCCACCCACTTCTAAACAACTTGCCTTCGGAAACTCGATGAACTTTGATACATGTCGATAGTTGTAGAGGGGCTTCAGGCCTTTTGTTCATAGGATCTCTAGGAGTTGTGCTCGACTTGAAGGCAATCAACAACAACAACAACAACATTGATTGTTTAAAGAAGACTTAAGGGATATGGATTATGAAACCATAAGATTGTATATTGTTGTTGTGTGGTTAAGTGCCATCGAGTTGCAGGCGACTCATAGTGACCCTATGAGCGAAAGTCCTGGATACCTCCTGTATAACTTTCGTCCTTTCTCCAGGTTAATAGGGTTTCCAGAGGCAAGCTATTGTGAAAGTAGATGCCACTCTTGATTCCAAAGATATAGTTTTGATAAATCAGTTAAAATGTTTGTGAATTTTTAGAAATTCCATATGACCCAGCTGTTCCACTCCTTGGAATATGCCCCGAGAAAATGAGAACTGAGGCACAAACGGAGACTTGTACACCAATGTTCATAGCAGCATTATTTACCATCACAAGAACATGGAAATAGCCCAAATATCTAACCAAAGCAAAATTGATTGAGAAATTATGGTACATTCATATGATGGAATACTATGTAGCATGCAGGAGCAATGATTTTGAAAATTACTACCTAAATGGGGAGAGTCTGGAGAGAATTATGCTAAGTGAACTAACTCAGACCCATAAGGACAAATACCATATAAGATCATGATAGCAGAAAATAGATAAATCATAAAACATGTATGAGGATCCAAGATGGGGAGGAGTAGGAGCAGATGGGTGAGGATGGGTGAAGAGGGGGTAGTCAATTTAATGAGCAGAGATAAGGGTGGGTAAAGGAAATGAGAAAGATCCAGCGTGAAAACAATGTATACAGACTTTGTAAGTAAACCAGTATAAAATAAAAAAAATTATTAAAAAAAGATAAACATTAAGAAATGTTCAAAATCTCTAGCACTAAGAGAGATGCAAATCTAAACAACTATGAGATATCATCTCACCCTAGTCAGAATAGCAAAATTTAACAGAACAGCAAACAACAAATGCTGGCGAGGTTGCAGAGAAACTGGAACCCTTATTCACTGTTGGTGGGAGTGTAAAATGGCGCAATCAGTATGGAAGGTGGTGTGGCACTTTCTCAAAAAGTTGGAAATAGAAATACCATTTGACCCAGCAATTCCACTACTGGGAATATACCCCAAAGAAACCATAACCACCACCCAAGCAGATACATGCACACTCATGTTGTTTGTGGTTTTGTTCACAACAGCAAAGAGCTGGAAACAACCCAAGTGCCCATCAACAAACAAATGCATATAGAAGCTGTGGTATATTCACACAATGGAATACTATGCAGCATTTAAAAACAAGGAACTCATGAAGAATTATGCAAAATGGATGACCCTGGAGGACATTAAGGACAAATATTGTATAGCGCAGTGTTGTAAAAATGGGACTGACATTGGGGGTTGAGGGAAGACAGAGAAGGAGGGGAGGAATGATGTATACTGCATTGAAACAGATAAGGGAGAGAACTTTTAAAAAGGTATATATGATTAGATATTATTGTCATGATAGGAGTCCAGAGTGAAGGCTGCACAGTGGAGTGGACTTGGGGGGAGGGATTGCATAACAATGAAAGTTTCTTTTACTTTTCAAGGAGAAGAGTGTGGAAACCCTAAGTCTCTATAAACTTTCATTAAAATGAATAAAGAAAGATTAACTAGACCAATTTTAATATAGAAATAAGTAATCAAGGGATGTTAATTTTTTTAAAAAGTAAAATAATAATTGAATTAAAACCAATAAAGAAAAAAATAATGATAAAAGCTTGTGATTTAAGGTCAAGTTGTTGTTGTGTACTGTAGAGTCAGAACGGACTCATAGCTGACACTGCGGTGGGTTTTCAGTGTCAGTTAATCATGTAGGAGGAGATTGCTCATCCTTACAGATCCTCTCATGTTGCACGAAGTACTGGACATACATTTGAGAACAAGAACGCCACAGATACCATGTTCTGCTTAGAAACATGATACAGATAAATAAAAGTCAATTAAAACATATGAAGCATTAGTAGGTTAGTGGTAAAATTCTTACCTTCTGTGTAGGAAACTCCAGTTCAATTCCTGGCATGTACAGTGCATTCATAGCCACCATCCACCTGCCAGTAGATGTTTGTGCATTGCTGTGAAGCAGAACTGGTTTCAGTGGAGCTTACAAAAACTGTTCTGACAATCAGCTTATGAAAATCAATCTGTAACATCTAAGGATAAGTCATAATGATCCTATTCTTGTCCTAACAAGCTGATAACACAGAACGAGAAAACATGTATATCTGTTGTATATAAGATTGTCATGAGTTAGGGAACATGACATAGAATAGAAGGCTGTAGCATGCAGTTAACAACAACAGCATAATAGAAAGTGTTAAGTTGGTGGAAAAGTGAGTAAAGGAGTCCATCAGAGCCCACAGCTAGAGGATTTCTAGCATAAGTGGATCAGAGGATGTGTAGAGATAAGAAAATACTAGCAGCTAAGGCTCTCACTAAGTTGTAGAATTGGCACTATGTCATTTCTAGGGACTCATTACTACTTTCTACTTTCCTTATTTCTCTTACTGAAAATTCCATTTAGATCTCATTCTTTGACATAAAGTGAAGACACTCTGTGAGTCTGAGTACTTAATGTAATTTTTAAAAGATAGTTACCCACTTTGAATTTACTCTAGACAGAAACAATTTTAAAAAAAAGTGTAGTTCAACCTGCCTATGTTTGTGGCCTGGATTAACCTAGATAACATAGATTAAAAATGGTAGACTAAAAGACGCAGACGTGGATATGGTATAAAATCTCAGATTAACAGGCATCCCTAAAAATGTTTATATAATATTTTTATGAAACTTGTAATTCTTTAAAATGTAGCATGGACTGAAATTACAGAAACGTTCAAAATCTGGAAAAAATTAGTGTATGATGGATCCATAAAGGGCTATTAAGATAACTGGGTACTATTTGGAATGAACCACATTACTATCAACTTTTTTAACCTCATGGAAGATTTAAAAATATTTAGTGTCACTATTGGAGAGAGGCACTGAAAGAGAAGGACTTTAGAACTGTAACTGTCAATGATAATGTGTTTGCTTAGTGATGTGCCCTAAACAACATGTCTCTGCTGTGTTTTTGTACAAACACTCTCTTGAAATTGTCTTCCCTTTTATCTTCTGGAAGAAAAGATTATAAGTTCAGAGACCCATGAACAATGATAAACTTCAAGTCTGTTATCTCACTACCCAATTCTATCTATCTGGCTTTTACTCTTCTTAGTTTTCTTTCCTTGCCTCATTTCCTACATTTGTCCTGTATATCTTTTTAGTTGCTTTTAAAACACCAGAGGCTGCATAGGGCCACTGTTGTAAAACGGGGCTGACATCGGGGTTGGGGGAAACTTAAGAAAATGTATACTGCATTGAAACAAATGAGGAAGAGGACTGTTTAAAAGGAATATATGATTAGGTGTTATTTTCATGACAAGAGTCCTGAATAAGAGCTGCATAGTAAAGTGGACTTGGGAGGGAGGATTGTATAGAGGTGAAAGAATTTTTTTTTTCTTCAAAGAGAAAAGAAAACTGGGGTGAGGGATGGGTAGGAAGGAAAGTGTGCAACAATGTATGAATGGAAATCCAAAATCTCTGTACACTTTCATTAAAATAAAAAAAAAAACAAACCACCAGTGGCTGATGACTTATTTATCTTTTCAGAATTCTAACCTTGGCTCTTGAATTCACCATGGTCAATTAGAGCAAAACCCAGCAGTAGATTATCATATGACATGATTATTTGGTGAATTAATTTGTAAGTGGAAAATCTTGTATGCCAATAGCAGCAGCATATACAGAAAATAATCCTCTAAAAAAAGACTTTGAAAATGGGTTCCTGGTAAATGGGTAAAGAACTGTGTGGGGTCACTTAGCTTTTTGTGGGTTAATATTTTCTACCCAAGTGGCATAGTATGGAGAACAAATAATTCAGGAAACCTGTCTTCTTAGTCAGGATTTGCGAGAGAAACTGAAATGCAATCCCAATGGGATATCTACCTACCTAATTATCTATCCATTGAAATATTGATAGATTTAGTCTAAGTAGTTTACTTATGCAGTTGTGGAAAGTGTTAAGTCCAACATTTGCAGGGCAAATTGGCAGTTTGGAAACTTTGGCAAGATTTCTGTTACAGATTTTTTTTAATAACTTTCATTTTATTATCTTTTTTTTGGTGTGTGTGTGTACTGTCAAATTGGATCTGACTGGTACAGAAGATTGTTCCTCCTTCTCCAGCAGAGCATCTGGTGGATTCGACCCAGGCACCTCTGGGATTGCAGTGCAGCTTCTTGCCACTAGGCCACCAGAGCTCGCTTCTGTTACAGTCTTGAGACTATTCTTTTTATTTTGAGACAGCTTAGCTTTTGCTCGTAAGACCTTTACATGACTAGATGAGTCTCAACCACATTATTGAGGCTGATCTGCTTACTTTAGAGATAAAGAATTGAAAATATTAATCACAACCCCGCTTGCTGAAACTAAGTAGGACCTGAAGCACTTGCTCCAGAAGGTGTAGTCTTCGATATGGATTAAAGCTCAACATCAAGGAAACAAAGATTCTCACCACTGGCCCAATTGGCAGCATCATGATGGATGGTGAAGAGATCTGGATTGTCAACAGCTTCAGTTTGTTTGGCTCTACAATCAACACTCTTGGTACCAGTAGTCAGGAAGTTAAAAGACTAATTGCATTGGGAAAGTCTGCTGTCAGAGATATCTCTAAAGTACTGAAGAACAAAGAGGCGCCATCATGGGAGTCGACATTCGCCACAACAAGGACAGAAAGGTCCGCCGCAAAGAGCCCGAGAGCCAGGACATCTACCTCCGGCTGTTGGTCAAGCTCTACAGGTTCCTGGCCAGAAGGACCAACTCCACCTTCAACCAGGTTGTGCTGAAGAGACTGTTTATGAGCCGCACCAACCGGCCGCCGCTGTCCCTCTCTCGGATGATCCGAAAGATGAAGCTTCCTGGCCGAGAAAACAAGACGGGTGTGGTGGTTGGGACCATAACAGATGACGTACGAATTCAGGAGGTTCCCAAGCTGAAGGTGTGTGCTCTGCGTGTGAGCAGCCGGGCCCGAAGCCGCATCCTCAAGGCTGGAGGCAAGATCCTCACCTTCGACCAGCTGGCCCTGGACTCGCCCAAGGGCTGTGGCACCGTGCTGCTGTCCGGGCCACGCAAGGGCCGTGAGGTGTACAGGCACTTCGGCAAGGCCCCGGGCACCCCACACAGCCACACCAAACCCTACATCCGCTCCGAGGGCCGGAAGTTCGAGCGTGCCCGAGGCCGAAGAGCGAGCCGCGGCTACAAGAACTAACCCCAGACCCTGCCCTGTCATTAAAATCCTATTGGCTGTTTCTGAAAAAAAAAAAAAAAAAAAAAAAAAAAGTACTGAAGAACAATGATGTTATTCAGGAGACTAAGGTGCACCTAATACAGGCCATGGTCTTTGCAGTTCCTTACTATGCATCAGAAAGCTGGACAATGACTAATTATAACAGAAGGTGAATTGATGCTTTTGAGCTGTAGTGCTGGAGAAGAGTATGGACTGCTAGGAGAACAAACAAGTTCATCCTGGAGAGAGTGAAGCCAGTCTGCTTCTTGGAGGCAAGGATTCTGAAGCTTCATCTGACATGCTTTGGACGTGTTGTAAGGCAAGATCAGCCCTTGGAGGGGAATATCATGCTTGGAAGGATGGAGGAACAGCACAAGAGAGGAAGACCATTGATGAGGTGGATTGATTCAGTGACTATAGTAATGGGTGTAGGTGTGTTGGAGACAATAAGATTGGCACAGGATAGAGTAGGGTTTAGGGATGTTGTGCATAGGATCGCTATGAGTCACAGGTGACTTGACAGTCCATAACAACAATAACAACCACCACCACCACCACCACCACCACCAAATTATCTTGTTTGACAAAAAAACTGAGTACCAAAGCAGAGGCAAGTTGACACATCAAATGAACCACCATACCATATTTTAAAAGAAGGGAGTGTGTAGGTAAGGGTTGTATTATCTCTCCAAATCTCTCTTCTGAGCAAATTAATTGAGAAGATTGACTCTATGAAGAGGAATGTGGCTGGACTCTATGAAGAGGAATCAGGATTGGAGGGATATTCATCAATAATGTGCATTACGCAGATGATACAACCCTGCTTGCTGAAAGTGAGGAGGATTTGAAGCACTTGTTGCAGAAGATCAAAGAACATAGGCTTTAATATGGATTACATCTTAATGTCAAGAAAACAAAGATTTTTAACACTGGACTGAATACGCAACATCACGATGGACAAAAGAAAAGAGTGTAACTGTCAATAACTTAATCTTAGTTGGAACCACAATTAACACCCTTGGTACTAGCAGGTAGGAACTCAGGAGATGTATTGCACTGGAAAAGTCTGCAGTTAGGGACCTCTTCAAATTATTGAGGATTAATGATGTCAGTTTAGGACTAAGGTGCATCTGTTTCAGGCCATGGTCTCTCCGATCACTTGCTGTGCAACTGCGAGCTGGACAATGAATAAGGATGATAGAAGAATTGATTCCTTTGTGATGTGGTGTTAGAGAAGAGCCCTGAATATACCGTAAACTGTCAAAAGAATAAATAAACATATCTTAGAGTGGGTGCAGCCAGTGTGCTCTTTGGAGGCAAAGATGACGAGGTTTAGCTTCACATACTTTGGGCATGTTGCTAGGAGGAGCAATTCCTTTGAGAGGGACAGGATACTCATAAAGGTAGAGGCTCTGGGAAGGAGAGGAAGAACCTTGGCCCAGTGGATTGACATGGTGACTGCAGCAATGAGCTCTAATGTGTTAGGAGTGTGATTCATATCTGATGATCATAGGATATTTATGGGTCGTACTCAACTCGGAGATACAGGCCATGGTCTTTCACTTGTTATTCATCAGAGACTTGGACAATGATTAGGGAGGATAGAAGGAGAATTGATGCCTTTGAGCTGTGGTGCTGAAGAAGAGTACTGAGGGTACCATGGACTGCTAGGAAAACAAACAGATTCACCCTTGAGAGGGTTAACCTGGGTTACTCCTTGGAGGCAAGGATTCTGAGGCTTTGTCAGACATACTTTGGGCATGTTGTAAGGAAGAACCGATCCTTGGAGAGGGACATCATGCTTGGGAGGGTGGAGGGACGGAGCAAGAGGGGAAGACCCTTTACAAGGTGAATTGATTCAATGACTGTTGTAATCAGGGTGGGAGTGTCAGAGATGGTGAGATTGGCACAGGACAGAGCAGGGGTTTGGGGCTGTTGTACATAGGGTCACTATGAGTCGCAAGCGACTTGATAGCACATAACAACAACAACAACAACAGCAACAACAACAATTCAACTCAACAACACCTAACAGCAACAACCTATTTTAGTTCTTTATACTGCCTTATCTAGGAACTCATTTGTGTGTGTTTTAGTCAACATATTAGTGACATTGACCAGCTCTTCAGGTCATTGTATACTATACCATGATTGTGCTGTAATTTGGCGACTCACTGGCATAAGCAGCAGAGTTGTCAGATGATGGTGATGTACTCTTGAGGATCCACCTTAAAAATCTCCTTTAAATGTTTTCTTTGGCTTGTCCCTGAATGCTTTCTGCACTGACAGGCATCGGGCCTGGTGATTTGGATCATCTACCTTGCTTTCAGGTAGACGGTATTGATATTTTACTGTTTGCCAGCTACTTCTCAGGATAACTGCTTCAGTCTGAGCAGGGATATATCTTACTACTTCTGTCTTTAATTAGGTGGTTCTTTAAATTCTAACACTTTTATTTTAAATGTTGAATGGAACCAGGATAAGGAAAGAAGATAGTTGAGACAGAATGAGATTTCTGTAAAGAGTAGCCTTTCATCATTGGACATATATCATAAGACATCAAGTGTTCATTTTCAAAGAGAGAAAAAAGTATTTCTTTTGGTCAATGGGGGAAGAGATAGATTATGATTCTCTAATATTCTTTGAATCTAAGATTCATATGTTGTTATTGTTGTTAAGTGCCGTCTAGTCGTAGGTGACTCATAGTGACCCTATGAACACAAGTCCTTGACACTTGCCTACGTGACTTCATCCTTTCTCCAAGTTCATAGGATTTCCAGAGGCAAGCTCTTTATGGAAGTGGATGCCACTCCTACTTCCAAGCTTGTTTCAACTGGGAAGCTCCACCAAACACTGTGCACCATGGGTAACCATTATCGCATTTGATACATCAATGTCACAGTGCTCAGCTTCACAGTGACCACAAGTTACCAGGGTTATATGACCCAGAAGACCGAACAAAAACAATGGAAAAAACAGGCCTTAGGGCTGCAGATTAGAGTCACCCACCTTTGGCTTGGTAGCATTGCTTTCGGTCCACTAGGCCAACTTGTCTCTCTCTGTGTTGTTAGGTGCCATCGAGTCGTAGGCTACTCATAGTGACCCTATGAACACAAGTCCACGACACTTGCATGCATGACCTTCATCCTTTCTCCAGGTTCATAGGGTTTCCTGAGGCAAGCTATTTATGGAAGTGAATGCCACTCCTGCTTCCAAGAAGATTCATATATGCTCTATTATTATTTATGATTTTATTTAAAAGTAACACCAAAAATAGGAAAGTGAATATTGACTATGTATATTAGAATTTGGAAGGAGAAGTGGCATCCACTTTTGTAATAGCTTGCCTCCAGAAACCCTATGAACCTGGAGAGAGGATGAAAGGCACCCAAGCGTCGAGGACTCTCCTTCATAGGGTTCTATGAGTCGCCTGCGACTCAAAGGCACTTAACAACAACAACATATTAGAATTATCAGGTTCAGGTAGGAGAAAGTGATAAAAAGACTACTTAAGACGTGTTAAATTTTTGTAGAAGTGATGAAAAATTTGGAAATGAATAATGAAGGTAGTTATACAATGTGATGAATACAATTAATGTCACTGAGTTGTACATGTAAATGATTAAAATAGCAAATGTTTTGTTATATGAATTTTACCACAGTAAAAATGGGATGATGAAACAAAATACCTAGTCACACTCTATTTTCAGGCCCTTCAAGTCATCTTCATGAATTTCAGTGACTAAATCATTCTAAGATGGAATACTGTTTTGGGAATGGAAAATATGGGATATGTATGCATATACACATACAAACACAAACAGACATGACATTAACACAGATACACACATGTAGACATAAATAAAGACACACACACACACACACACACACACACACAGCTTTGCTAGCTTATGTGATCAAGAAGTTATGATGTCAACAGTGTAACATCTACCAGCTGCTCTGTGCAAGAAAAGTGAGAAATCTATGCAATATACAGCCTCTGAAAACCCACAGGAGGGTCAGTTATAGGTCAGTTCTGACTCAGTGGCAATGAGTCTGAGTTTGAAAATATATTGTTGTGGTTGTTAGGTGTCATTGAGTCAAATATAACTCATAGTAACCCTATGAACAACAGATCTCTGAACCTGGTCCTATCCTGTGCCATCCTCATCATCTCTGATATGCTTGAACCCATAGCTACAGTCAGTGTCAATCCATCTCATTGAAGGTCTCCATCTCCTTCTCTGACATCCCATCTTTCCAAGTATGATGTTCTTTTCCGAGAAATAGCACCTCCTAACAACATGCCTGAAGTACGTGAAATTTGTCATCCTTGTCTTCAAGGAGCATGTTGTCTCCACTTTCTCCAAGATATTTCTGTTCTTTCTTTTTGCTGTGCATGAGCTATCCAGCACTCTTCTCCAATACCAGAACTATAAGGCATCAATTCTTCTTCTGTCATCTTTATTCATTGTCCAGCTCGCAAATGTATAAAAATTTATTGAAAAGACCATGGCCTTAATCAGGTGTACCTTAGTCTTTAAACTTACATCCACTGCTTTTTAACATTTTGGAGAGATTCTTGACAGTAGACTTTCCCAATGCAATGTATCTTTTAATTTCTTTTCTTTTTTTAAAAAAATACTGGTTTATTTACAAAGTTCATGTAGATTGTATTTCATACAGGATCTTTTCCATTTCCTTCAACTCCCTTCCTTCCATCCACCAAATTTTACAACTCTATGGTTAATGCACTCACCCCGTCCGTCCTCAGCTCTCTCCCCTCACCTCGGATCCTCACATTCATTGTACAATAATGGTCTTACACAGTATTTTTCCTTATGGGATTGAGTTAGTTCACTAAGCATAATGCTCTCCAGCTCCTCCCAACTTAAATAGTAGTTTATGAAATCATTGCTCCTGTGTGCTGCGTAGTATTTCATAGCATAAATGTTAACATAATTTCTCAGTCCACTCGATTGTGGTTAGACATTTGGGCTGTTTCCATGTTCTTGTGATGATGAATAATGTTGCTATGAACATTAGTGTATAAGTCACCATTTGTGCCTCAGTTCTCATTTTCATAGGGTATTCCAAGGAATGGGTACCTGGGCCATATGGAATTTCTATGTTCAGATTTTTGATGAAATGCCAAACTGCCTTCTAGAGTGGTTGTACCATTTTACAATCCTACCAACAATGTATAAGAGTTCCTTTCTTGTCACATCCTCTCCAACATTTATTTCTTGTTGTCCTGTTAAACTTCGCCGCTGCTACTAGAATGAGATGGTATCATATTGTGGTTTTGATTTGCATCTCCGTTATTGCCAGTGATTTTGAGCATTTTTTCATATGTCTGTTGACCATCCAAATATCTTTCACGGTGAACCCCACTAATTTTTGGATATTGATCTTATATCCTGCCACTCTACTAAATTGGCCTACTAGCATGAACAGATTTTTTTGTTAAGTCCTTGAGGTTTTCTGTTTACATTATTATATCATCTGCAAATAGCAATAGTTTAACCATCTCTTTGCCAATCTGGATGCCCTTTACTTCTTTCTCTTGTTGCATTACCCTAGCAAGCACTTCCAGAACAGTATTGAGTAGAAGTGGTGACAGTGGCCATCCTTGTCTGGTCACTGTTCACAAGGAAAATCCTTTGATCCTTTTCTGCATTGAGAAAGATATTGGCCCTTGGTTTTGCATATACACTTTTCATTATGTTGATAAAATTCCCTTCTATTCCAATTTTGTTGAGCGTCTTTAACAGAAAGGGATGTTGGATTTGTCAAATGCCTTTTCTGCATCAATTGCCAAAATCATATGTTGTTGTTCTTGTTGTGTGCCGTCGAGTCGTTTGAGACTCATAGTGACCCTATGCACAACAGTCCTAAACCCTGCTCTATCCTGCGCCAACCGCACTGCCTCTGACATATCCATCCCGATTACCCCAGTCACCGAATCAATCCATCTCATAGAGGGTCGTCCCCTCCTGTGCCGTCCCTCCACCCTCCCAAGCATGATGTCCCTCTCCAAGGACCCGTCCCTCCTGGCAACATGTCCAAAGTATGTCAGATGAAGCCC
>NW_006399896.1:4573498-4593081 GCF_000299155.1 Elephantulus edwardii | reverse complement strand
GCCTGCTATTTCAGAAGTGGGTGGCCAATCCTTCTTCCTAGTCTGTCTTAATCTGAATGTTCAGATTTAGAGGAGTATCTGACAGACAGCAATTTGTGAAGAAGTGAAAGATAAATCCCTTATTGTGGAGTTAAGCATTAGTTACAATGTTGACCCCACCCTTAGCCCAGAGCCTTGACCCACTTACTTACCAGCTCCACCCTCCACCAGGATAACCCTTCTCATCTGCCAAGTCCCTTCAGAAAATATCTTCCATTGTCCAACCCATGATCTGACAGCTTGTATCTTAAGCTTTCTTGGCTTCTGTGATTCCAAAAACGTTGACTGCTGACATTTTTCTTTTGACCAGTGTCTCTTAAGTTTAGTTGTACTGTCTCCAAGGGAAGTTGACGTATCCTGTAGAACTCCTGTGTAGATTATGTTTTCCTTTCTGCCTGAGCGTCCGCTGGTCTTTTTGTGTACCTGGAAGACACCTCCTTTTGCTGTTTTCCGAGGTGACCTTGCCCAGTGATGCCTCCTTCCCTCCCTCTCTGGCCGGGTTCTGCTGGGTCTGACCTGGAAGACGCGTCCTTTTGCTGTTATCCGAGGTGACCTTGCCCAGTTACGCCTCCTTCTCTCCCTCTCTGGCCGGGATAGAAATCCAAAATCTCTGTAAAGGTTCGTTAAAATGAATTTAAAAAAATAAAAAAAAAGATAGTTAGATGCAGTGGCTGTAACAATAGCTCAATCAAACATATAGAAGATTGTGAAGATTGTACAGGACAGGACCAGGTTCAAATTTGTTGTTCATAAAGTTACCAAGAATTGTAGTTTACTCAATTTCATGTAACATGTGCTTTGAAATTTTATCTTATTTTTAATCTCTATGAGTTGTATTTCATTTTGTGGAGATAATGGTTGTTCAGTGACAGAATTTTTGCTTTCTATGCAGGAGACCTTAACTCTCTTCCCATTCAATTCAGCTCGTGCCCAGTCAACATCCATCTGTCTGTAGATGCTGGGTGTTGCTGAGCCAGTTTTGGTGGGGCTTTCTGACTAAGGGAGACTATGAAGAAATGTCTGGCAATCTCTTTCCAAAAATCAGCCAATAAAAATCCTGCAGATTTGCCTCAACAAGATAAAGGTAAACAAACCACTTGAAAAATGGGCACAGGATATGAACAGACACATCACCAAAGAAGACATTTAGATGGTAAACAAACACATGAAGACATGTTCAAAATCCCTAGCTCAAAGAGAGATGCAAATCAAAAGAACTATAAGATATCATCTCACACCAGTACCAATAGCAAAGTCGAACAGAGCAGCAAGCAACAAATACTGACGAGGTTGTTGAGAAACTGGAACCCTAATTCACTGCTGATGGGATTGGAAAATGTTGCAACCACTCCATATGGCAATCTGGCACTTTCTCAAAAAGTTGGAAATAGAAATACCATTTGACCCAGAAATTCCACTACTGGGAATATACCCCAAAGAGACCAGAACTGCCACCCAAACAGATAAAGCACACCCAAGTTTATTGCTGTGTGGTTCACATTAGCAAAGAGATGGAAGCAATCCAATTGCTCATCAACAAATGAATGGATAGAGAAGCTGTGATATATTCACACAATAGAATACTATGCAGCACTGAAAAACAAGGAACCAACAAAATATTATACAAAATGGATGACCATGGAGGACATTATGCTGAGTGAAATATCTCAGTCAAAAAAGGGAAAATATTACATAATGACACTGTTATAAAACAGGATTGATATTGGGTTTGAGGGGAAACTAAGAAAAGAGGGGATAAATAATGTACACTGCATTTAAATAGATGAGTGAAAGAATTGTTTAAAAGGAATATAATATTAGGTATTATCTGCATGACAACAGTCCAGAAAAAGAGGTGCATAGCAAAGTGGATGGGGGGATGGGGAGGGAAGAAATTGTGCAACAATGAAAGAATCTTTTTAATGACAAAAATGAGCTGGGGTGGTGGGGGTATGGAGAAAAATTTGCAATAACGAATGAGTAGAAATGCAAGTTTTCTGTAAACCTTTGTTAAAATATCAATAAAAGTAATAATTTTAAAAAATAAAAATCCTGCAGATTACAGTGGTTTGATCTGTAACTGGGATGGAGCAATGCCAAGAAGCAATTTATCCTGCTGTGTAGAGTCTCACCATGAGCTGGGGATCTACTCAATAATGGCAACTGATTACAACAGCAATTATAGTAGTAAAAAGAAAGAACTGCAATGTTCCAGCCTCCTAGAACCATTTGGCTGTAAATAGATAAAACTGAACAAACACAGGGCTTTATTTACTTCCAGGTCTGCCCTCACTTGAGCTCTAGTGGTAAGTGACAGAACTGAGGCTAAGGATTCTGCCTGTCTCTTTGTCCTTCACTACTATCAGATGCTTTTCCCCTCAATATTAGAAGATATAAAGGTTAACAGGCAGCCAGTTTCAAAATTATAGTGGACGATGAAATACCAAATCACCTAGGTTTACTAACCCTTAGAAAAATCTTCCGCCCCTTACCCATTAGTAGCTTGCCACGTTTTACTGCAGCTGTTATCCAAACAGAGACTTTTCTAGTCCAGATAGTCTATCTGGCTGTACCCTGTCCTGCATTCCTTTTTATTGCTCTCATGCTTTGCCCTTTGATACTCTTAAAGAGTCATTAGTAAAAATGATGGAAAAACCACTTAAAAACCACCTTTTTATTCTTATAAAGAACTTTTTCTTCTCATAGATATGAGTGTGATCCTTTTTGGTGTAGAAATTATAGCAATTGTTTTTTTCTTCCCACTGCCTTTCTTCAAATTAAGGCCTGCCAGGGACATATCCTCACTGAATAGCAATTTCATTCACAAGGCCTCTCCAATCTATTAGTCTTGGCGCTCACGCAAGATTTACTGCTAAGTGTGTAAATGAAACTCATTAATTGTAAGACACGTTAGTCTTCCTCTCTGCTTAGATTTTTTTTAGAGAATGCAAATAGCATTTTATTTTAAAGCTGAGAACAGCAAGCAAAAACGTGCCAGGAATTGCCTTGACTGCTTTTAGGCAACCAGTAGAGGGAGACATACAAGCACTCCGTACAAGCACTCTCAGCATGGATTAAACAGCATCCTGAAAGAATCAGAGTGGTCTGCTGTGGCTGCCTTTTCTCTCTCTCTCTCTCTCTCTCTCTCTCTCTCTCTCTCTCTCTCTCTCTCAATTTAAACTTGATTTTCCAGCTGCAAAATAGCCACGGTTTCCCATTACCAGCAGCACAATTTGGCATTTTCACCTGTCAAAATAAATTGGTGTGTACTTAAGAAATGCAGACCTAGTCCACTATCAACCTAACAAGGCAAAATCAGAATGCAAACATGTTGGAAAATATATACCACACACAAGATCCTCAAGGCCACATAAGTACAGATTTTCAGATTACTCATGCTTTCTGATTATATTTGTGCATATGACTTTCTCAGTGGGAATCAAGATTAGAACAATCACAAAATGTGATGACCACATAGAATTAAAGTGTCTTACCCACTACCTCTTTCTGATAAGATGGTTAAACAGAGTGTCAAAATACAGCACATGACTTCATAGTTTTCTGGGGTGGTCTATCCTTGTTATAAGAATTTGACTCTTCCTGTATGGTGCAAATGGAAGGAATCCTCATGACACAGTGTATGCTTCCAGGAAGATTCCAGCCTTGGAAACTCTATGGGGCAGTTTTACTCTGCCTTACAGTTACTTTGAGTTGGAATTTCTCAGCTGTGCTTTATAAGTGGGCTTCCCCCCCTTGTTGTCATTCCCCCCCACCTCTGGAAGGTTCCAACAGTCATGCACTTGGCTGCTAACTGAAAGGCCATTTGAGAAGAAAGACCTAGTGAGCTACTTGCAAAAAATAACCAGTCACTGAAGACTCAATGAAACACAGTTCTATTCTGCCATACGTGGAGTTGTGATGTGTTGTTGTGATGCTCAATCGCAACTTGTATGTGATTTGTGATTTTTGTTGTGTATTTCTGAGTTCATTCTGACCTTATATGACAAAGTAGAATTGCCTCTTACTAGGGTTTCCAAGACTGCAATTTTTCCCCCCCAAGACTGTAATTTTTACAGGAATAAATCACTAGGTCTTCTCTCCTACACAGTCTCTGGTGGCCTCAAATCTCAAACCTTTCTGTTAGCAATAAAATGCTTAACAATTGTCCCCATCCCCAAGGATTCCTTTGTAATTGCTACATGATTTTTTTTTAAAATTATCATACTGAGCTATGCCTTGCTTCTAATGCCTTGCCTCTTCTCACTGGCACGATGCAGAATTAGCATGCTCTATTTGATGCAACAGCCTTCCTAGTAAGGGGCAACAGATTTTCCACAGTTACACCTGCATCCTTTTAACAGTTCTTAGTAGGACAAACCTCCCTTCACAGTAGGCCCTGTTGGCAATGTCCAAGAAAAATAATTTATATTTTCTTCTCTCTTAAACCTAAGAATAATGGTAAGTTGAAAAAAAATTGATTGTATGTGGAAAAAGATTAGTTAAAAAAACACAAACATAAACACTAAAATAAAACTTGTGAAAGTCCTATTTCTCTGCTACCAGAAAGGATTTATATTGCTTATTAAATTATAACATTCCTTTTTCTTTTTTTACATGATTTATTTATTATTATTAATTTTAATGAAAATTTACAGAGACTTTAGATTTCCATTCATTCATTGTTGCACTTTCCCCCCCTCCCAACCCTCCTCCCCTGTACACTCTTCTCTTTGAAAAGTAAAGGAAAAATTCTTTCATTGTTTTACAATCCGTCACCCCAGGTCTACTCCACTATGCAGCCTTTGTTCTGGACTCCTGTCATGACAATTATACCTAATCACATATGCCTTTTAAACAGTTTTTTCCCTCATTTGTTTCAATGCAGTATACATTATTGAACCCATCTTTCTCAGTCTCCCCCCAACCCTGATGTCAGTCCTGTTTTACAACAGTGGCACTATGCAGTATTTGTCCTTTTATGACTGAGATATTTCATTCAGCATAACATCTTCCAGAGTCACCCATTTTGAATAAAATTGCATGAGCTCCTTGCTTTTCAATGCAGCATAGTATTCTATTGTGTTTGTTGATGTGCACTTGGGTTGTTTCCAACTCCTTGCTATTGTGAACAAAGCCACAGTAAACATGGTGTACATATATCTGCTTGAGTGTCAGCTATGGTCTCTTTGGGGTATATTCCCAGTAGTGAAATTGCTGGGTTAAGTGGTATTTCTATTTGTAACTTTTTGAGAAAGTGCCAAACCGCCTTCCACAGTGGTTACACCATTTCACACTCCCACCAACAGTTAATAAGGGTTCCAGTTTCTCCACAAACTTGCCAGCATTTGTTGCTTGATGTTCTGTTAAATTTTGCTATTCTGACTAGGGTGAAATGATATCTTATAGTTGTTTTGAGGTACCATTACTTTTTCAAAGGTTGTTCCTTGGTCCCTAAGGAGCCCAGGGCATCCCAAGACATTGTCCTTAATGGCCATATTCTCCTCTCTGCAAAATGGATTATTCTAGAAAAACATAAAAAAGTGAACTAGACATAGAGGACAGAAGAAGCCACAGGATGGCAGCCAGCTGAGATAATGTGTGAATGGGAGGAGGTGGGTCCCCAGAACATTTGTGTTGGTGAGGAGGGTGCTTAGGGTTGACTTTGGCCCTGGTGAGTGCTGGGTTCTTTATTCAGAGAGTCAGGTCCCATTCACAGTGACCTTGTTATGCAGTCCATCTACTTAGCCTTGTGGAGTTCCGAAGGTGGAGGTTAGGTCATTGACCATTAGTTGTTCTATTGTTGGTCTTTCTTGCTAATCTACTTAAGTAGGCAGTCCAGTCCATCCTCTATAGGGCTGTGTACTGTTTTGAAGCCTTCCCTGTTATTTTGTTCCATTTGGGACTTCAGCTTGGTTGTGATTACTTTGTCGTATCCTAACCCTCTGGCTGTAAGGAAGGGACTTTCTGTTGAATCATGACCAATGAAGTGAAACCAAATTAACTGAAATTTGCAAAATGGGCCTAGAACAACAAGCACAATGAGGAAAATTACAGGCAAGGGTCTCCTAGAAAGGTTACCTTCCTCTTAGAAAACAATGGCATAGCAACCAAATCTCCTTTCCAGCAGAGTTGGAAACAATAATGTTATGCTCAGAGATAGTGTCTGACTTCACATTTTTTCAAGTGTGTCATCCTCCTTGACAATAACCCAAAAAAAGTCAGTGAGAGAGAGGAAGACTCTCAATGAGATGGATTGACATAGTGATTGCAGAAATGGGCATAAGTATTTCAGAGATGATGAAAACGGTGCAGGATAGAACAGGGTGCAGATCTGTTGTTTATAGGGGCATTATGCTGTACTTGACTCAATGACACCCAACAACAACAGCCTGTCCTGAAAGGACTCACCATGCGTCTTCCAAGATCCTCATTCTAGGAATTTACCTTGTAATTTTTCATTTTTTAAGTATTGTTAGGGGTACCCACATTTTACAAATTGTCTTGATTTAGATTTTAAAGGTTGCCTTTCAAGTATAGATCCAAATTTGATCTAGATTTAGAAATATGTATTAAAAAATGGAATTGTGCAGTGGATTAAAAGATTATATCCTGAATTATTGAGAATGGTCTTTTGAGTATGAGTGTGTGTTTGTGTGGTGTTAACGCAGGGGGGGATTTTAGGGAAAAGAGAGCAGCAGATAGTTCTGTATTTGTAGAACTTTAAAATTTTTTTTCAATTAAAGAAATAACATATGACCAACTTAACTTTTAATTCTGACTGAAGAGACTATTAGTATTGGTTATGTAATTTGTTTCTATTTATTGGCTTATTAGACCTTTCAATATTTTCTTAAGTAAAATATTAAGAAAAAATTATCAGTTGTGAGTCAAGTTCTTAATTTCTAAAATCCAGAGTTTTGCCTTTTCCAACCTAATCTTTTTAACTATTCATCTTAAGCAACTTTTTTTTTTATTATTCTTTCGCATAGGGCATCTTATACACCTTTGTAACAATCAGAAAACCTTTGGCCTTGGAACACTGACCTGCACAGTCTATATGTATGAGTATATATGTATGTACAGTTATGCGTGTACGAAACACCTCTCTGTGACTGCCTCTCTTTGACTGGCCAAGTAGAATGTTCTCCGTGAGATGAAGAAAACATCTTACAGTACCTCACTGTTATGAGTGATCCTGGAACTTGTAACAGAGAACAGATTTGGGAAAACTTGTGGATGGGCTGAGTCAGCCTGAACAAGATGTTTCACCTTTCTGCATTCTAGTTCCAATGGGAGAAAGATGGAGGACCAGCTGTTCTCACTGGACAATTGTGACATTCCAGCTTCCATACAGTCCCCAGCCACCAAAGCAACTGATGACCCAAGTCTTTGAAGAAGAAATAGCTTTCGATCTTTTTACTATTGTTGTTTGAAAAATGCTTCCTAGCCAATGGGCTCTTTCTCCTAGGATTTTTCACTATCACGCAGATTCTAAATACTATGTGGACAGACCACATTGAAATTTTTCCAGCTCTATACTTTTTCTCAATAAGGATATTGAATTTTGTCATTTATTCTCAAAACGCATTAAAGATTCCTTTTGCCTCAATTTATAACATTTAGACTTTTTTTTTAAGCTTTTGAGAGTGAAAGTGTATAAGGCATTCTTGTTATCTTGTACACTGGACAAATTGCTAATCATAGGATACCATATGCAGGTACCCTAAGTCAGGGCTCTGCTTTAACTCACAAAGTGTCTTTGCTATCCTATAAAAAAATGAAAATTGTTTCCCAGGGGATGGGGAGCATGTATGAACATTCATTTGCATATTCTGAGTTTTATATAGTGCAGTTAACTAATTCCCATATACGATCCAAAAAAGAATAAAAAGATCCTTATGACCTTTTACTTCTGTAGTTTATTGGCAAATGCCTTGTTGCTCTTGAATAGCAAATTTTTTTTTTCTCTCTGCAGGCAGATAGATCATGGGTGGAAATGCTTTCTTCTGGACTGATGTGCTTGCTACTTGAGGGATGGAGTTGTGTGAATCAAACCCAGTAAGTATACTAGTCTTCCTTTTTTTTTTTTTTAGAGTAGCATCCTCTTCCTAAACAACATGCTTCTGGAAACTCTATGAACTTTGAGAAATGATCATTATAGAAAGACTTCAGGTCTTTTGTTCATAGAGTTGCTATGAGTCATGCTTGACTGGATGGCAATTAACAACAACAACAACAACAACAACAACAACAGCATTTATAGTTTTTATATCGTCTGGAATGATTTAGAAGCCATCCCACCAAACTGCAAAGGAAACGGAAAAGATGGGAAACCTTTCAAGATCCAATGCCTCAAACCTCAGAAAACAGACCACTCACCTCTATGTCTAAACTTTGAGACGTACAAACAAGTTGTTACTGATATTGTGACTTCTGCAGGCAGCAGAGAACCAGTTTAAGCAGCCCCTTCTGGTAGTTCTTTATAAGTTTCTTAAAAATAGTTTAGTATCAATCTGGAACCTAATTCCTACACTCAGGAATTCATCACATGGTCTGGCTTTCACTGCCTGTGGACAGATCTGTTGAAGGAAGATGAGTCTCTGAGGGTTTTCTTTGTAGGGCTCTCTTCTCCCTGAAATTTAGAGATCTCCTATCTGGCCTGGCCAGAATGCCAGTAATTCATAGTCTTTATAAAAGCTTTGTTTCTAGGTAAGGACAACCTTTATTTGTGATACTGTGGTTCAAGTCAGAAAGCAGAGGGTCCCAGCCAACCCTGGATCGATAAAGTCTCTACATAAGAACAAGGAGACAGAATGATCAGATCAGGATAAGAGACATGACTTATGTTCCGACCTGTGGCTGTGTGTGTGGCCTGAAAAAGGTCTTGAAGTTCTCACCTGCTGCCCTGTGAAGTCAGTGTTTAGCATGCCTTTGATGGTCCTATATTTTAAAGAAATTCGTTCAACTTGGTTCACAGTTAAGGCCTTCAAATGCCAGAACAATCACTTAGTATTTAGATACTTGATGGTTTTATTATGACCACTACAATATAGGGAGGAAGTTCTGGTGGGTAGGGAGTTACACTGCTAATCTAAAAGGGGCACACTTCTGGTGGTTTGAATCCATTAGCAGCTCCATGGGAGAAAGTGGGACAATCTTTTCCCATGTTATTTATAGTCTCTGAAAAACTTTTGGAGAGTCAGCTGGTTCCAACTTGATGGTAATGGGTCTTGATTTTATTATATAATTTATTGTATAGGTACCTCTGGTTTCAGTTACCTTGTTTTTCAGTTCTGGATGTAAGGAGAGCGTGATACATTTACTGCAGTTAATCAAACACTGTAGCCTTCAATATGGATTGCAACTCAACGTCAAGAAAACTAAAATTCTCCCCACTGGACCTATTGATAACATCATGCTGTAGATATAAAAATTTTCAATAAATTTCAAGTTGCACTGAAGGTATTGGTGGGGGGAAAGGTCCCAGGAATTGATATGCTTCAACAAACAAGTGCAGCTCTGGATGTGTTCACCAACTACACTATGAAATTTTGAAGACAGTTACCTCGTCAATGAACTGGAGGAAATCTATATTTGTTTTCATTTATCAGAAATAATTCTAAGAAAGCAGAAATTATCAAACAAAACCATTAATAACACATACCGATAAAATCTTGCTGGAGATTTTTTTTAAAAAACAGCTAGAATATACATTGACAGAGAACTGCCAGAAATTCAGGCTGGATTTGGAAGAAGCCATGACACTAGGTATACCATTGCTGATGTCAGATGGATCTTGACTGAAAACACGGAGTCCCAGAAAGACAGCAACCTGTGTGTCATCCCTTATATGCAGGCATTTGACTGAAGGGATAATAACAGATTATGAATAATATTGAGATGAATAGGACTCCCAGAACACTTAACTGTGCTCATGAAAAACCTATACCTTGACAAAGAGGCTGTTATCCAAACAGAATAAAGGAACAATGTGTGGTTTAAAATGAAGAAAGATCTGTGTCAGAGCTACATTCCTTCTTGATACCAGTTTCATCTCCATGCCAAACAAATAATTTGAGAAAGGTAATGGTTGTTATTGTTGTTGTTAAGTACCATCAAGTCCTAGACGACTCATAGCAACCCTATGAATGAAAGACCTGAACACTTGTATAACTTTCATCCTTTTTCCAGGTTCATAGTGTTTTCGGAGGGAAGCTATTGTGGAAGTGGAAGCCATTCCTGCTTCCAAGCTTGTTTTAATTGGGGAGCTCCACCAAACACTGTCTGCCATGGGTAACCATTATCATATTATTATATGGTGCTGTTAAGTTGGCTATGACTCATAGTGACCCTTTGAAAAACAGAGCTGACTCATCCTTTTCTGTACCATCCTCACAATCTCTGCCATGCTCAAACCTATTGTTGCAGTCACTGTGTCAATCCATCTTATTTAGGGTCTTTCATAGCATGTCTGTTTGTCTCAGAATGGTGACTTTCCCCCAGGACTTTCCTGACAACATGCCCACGTTTGTCAGATGGAATTTCACCATCTTTTCCTCTAAGGAGCACTTAGAGAACACTTTTTCTAAGATAGAATTGTTTGGATTTTTTTTTGTCATTCTGTGGTATATTAGATACTTTTTGCCAACACTACAACTCAAAGGCATCTCCAATGTTTCTTATGTGTTTTTCAGTTTTCAGACATACAGACATACAATTGAAACATAGGCAATTGAAAATACAGGTGTGCATCAGACACACCTTAGTCTTTAAACTGGCCTTCCTTGTTCTTTTGCACTTTGGAGAGATCCAGAGATCATTGACAGATGATTTTCCCAATGCAACTTTTACTTATAAGATTGTTAAAAGATTAAATCAATCAATCAATCATAAAATGTACTCAGAACAGCACTTTACATGCAGCATATGCTCAATAAAGTCTTAGTATTGTGATAATTCTTCCTGGTGCAGTCCCACAGGACTGTAACTTTACCATTCTCAGCATGATGAATACAAAGACTGATTATTTTGTATGGTCTGAGTACTGAGTATGGAACACAGCTTACTTTTTTTTTTTTGTTTGTGACAAAAGTTTATATTTAGAATTACCAACTGGACTCAGTTTAGATGATCCCAATTTTTGGGGCAACATTCAAAGCATCACAGTCAGGAGTAAGTAGAACACAGCTTCCTTCTCTCCATCAGGCGTCACCAAGGTGTTGACCTTGGCCACGTCAGTGTCATAGAGCTTCTTCACAGCTTGTTTGATCTGGTGCTTATTGTTTCTTTATGGCTGACTCAGTGGGTAGGGGAAACTTAATGATGGCATAGTGGTCTGACTTGTTTTTCCTGGGGGCATTCTCCTGGGAGTATTTAGGCTGCCTTTGGAATTTCAGCATCTTAGGCCACTGGAAGGTGAGTGATGGGTGGATCTTCTTTTTTGGCTGTGAATGCCCTTCTGAGCTGCCTTATTGACCTTTATCACTTTTGCTTTGGCTTTAGTTTTGAGGACAGGAACAGGGGCTTCCTTCTTGCCTTTGGCACCATCTTTATAGAAACCAGTTTACTTTTTACATTCAGAAAGAATTCATTGGATACCAACTTGGTGTCAGGCATAGGGCCAGATGTGAGGAGTAGTGGTGAGGGAAGGAAAACTTTGTTCCCACGCACACACGAGTGCTCAATAACTATTTATTGATTTTAGTGGATTATTCTGATGGTATGTCTCTATAAACAGCTATTACTGTAAGTCAGAGCAATGAAAAGGGCTGAGACTATGATAGAAAGATCAGAGTTCAAATGCTGGCTCAATGACTGTTGCTGTGTGACTTTGTGAAAATGTTTTCACTTTTTCCCATGAGTTTTCTTGTCTGTAAAATGATGAAACTATGTTTTTCACACACACACACACACACACACACACACACACACACACACACACACACACACTGCAAACATCTCATATAGGGACCTTTCCAAATTATTGAGCACTAATGATGTCAGTTTGAGGACTAAGGTGCATCTTATTCAGGCAATGGTCTTTTGATTACTTGTTATGTGTCTGAACAGTGAATAAGGATGACAGAAAAAGAATTGATGCCTTTGAACTGTGGTGTTGGAGAAGAAAACTGAACATCCCATGACAGCCAAGAAAATGAATAGATAATGTCTTGGAGAGGGTATAGCTGGAGTCCTCTTTGGAGAAAAGAATGATGAAACTTTACCTCACATTCTTTGGACATGTTGCTAGAAGGTGCTATTCCTTGGAGAGGGACATGATGTTGGGAAGGGTGGAGGGCTGGCAAAGGAGAGGAAGACCCTCAACCAGGTGACAGCCACAATGGGCTCTTGTGTGTCTTGTTCATAGGGATGCTATGAGTAGTACTCAACTCGATGGCACCTAGCAACAACAACAACAACAACAACAACAACAACATGAATAACCTTGGGTTGTTCTGAACCTTGATTGACTGATTCTGAACCAGAAATCTGAACATTACCCTATCTTGCTCCATACTCACCATCTATGATATCCTCCAGCCCATAATTACAGTCACTGTATTAATCCATCTTGTTAGAAGTCTTCATCTCTTTCTCTTACCCTTCATGATGTCGTTTTTCCAAGACTAGTCCTATTTAGTAATATGGCCAAAGTGTATGAGACAAAATTTCGTTATCAGTGCCTCTAAGAAAGACTCTGGTTGCACTTATTCCAAGACAGATTTATTTGGTACTCTTCTTCAGTACCACAATTCAAAGGCATCAGTTCTTCTGCCATATTCAAAATTGGACAACTTTCAGATGCATAGGAAGCAATTGACGAGTCATTGTTGTTATTATGTGCCGCTGAGTTGCGTGCGACTCATAATGACCTTATGTATAACAGCTCTGAAGCTTACACTGTCCTGAGCCAGTCTCATTGACTCTGACACATCTTCCTCCATTGCTCCGGTTACTGTATCAATACATCTCGTCCGGAGCCTTCCTCTCCTGCACTGTCCCTCCACCCTTATGGCATGATGTCCTTCTCCAAGGATAGTTACTCCTGGCCCCATGTCTAAAGTATGTGAGACAGAGCTTCAAAATTCTATCCTCCAAGGAGAAACTCGGTTTCACTCTCTCCAAGACAGACCTATTTGTTTTCTTGGTGATTCATGGTATGTTCAAGACTCTTCTCCAGCACCACAACTTGAAGGCATCAGTTTATTGTCTGTCATCCTTAGTCATTGTCCAGCTCTCTGATGCATATACAGGGGTGGGGGGGAGGGCACTGCATATATGGTTATCTTTGTAAGGGGAAGTGTTTTTCATTTGCTCCTTGCATAAAAATGCATGTCTGTCAGATGTTATTCCAAAGCTAAATATCCAAATTCAGACAGACTAGGAAGGAAGGGTTGACCATATATATGTATAGCAGGTGACTGAAAAAAATCCATGGCCTGAAACGGGCTCACCTTAGCCTTCAAACAGACATGATTGCTCTTCAGTAATTTGGAAAGTTTCCTGGCAGCAGATTTGTCAAATGCAATTTGTATCCTGATTTTCTGACTGCTAGTACCAAGGGTGTTGATTGTAGATTGAGGAAAGATGAAACAATTGATCGTTTCAAACCCTTCTCAGTCTATCATGATGTTGTTTATCAGTCCAGTGGTGAGGATTTTTGCCTTCTCGATGTTGAGATGTAATCCACATTGAAGGCTGTGGTCTTTGATCTTCTGCAGCAAGCACTTCAAGTCCTCCTCACTTTCAGCAAACAAGATAGTGTCATCTGCATAACGCAGTTGTTGATCTTCCAATCCTATGTCAAATTCTTCTTCATAGAGTCCATCTTCTTGAACGAGATGGAATAAGATGGATTGAACAGTGAATGCAACAATGGGTTCAAGTGTGTCAGAGATGATGAAGATGGTACAGGATAGGACAGGTTGCAGATCTGTTGTTCATAGGTTCACTGTAAGTCTCACTAACTTGACAGTACTTCACAACAAATCTTCACAATCTTCATGATCATTGGTGTGTTTTGAGTATAGTCAGGGAATGTTAAGTGTGATTTGTAAACATTTCAGTGACTGATTTTTGGAAGTAGTTCTCCAAATCTTTCTTCCTACCTTAATCTGAAAACTCTGCTGAAACTCATCTACTGTGAGTATGACTTGATCTGCTGGTATTTGAAGTACTGTTGTCATAGCTTTCAACATCATAGCAACATGAGAAGTACCACAGTACACAAATGGATAGATGGGTGGTAGGATTTAAAAATCCTATCTGGGGATCACATAGATATGAACTATAATCAAAGTTTCTTTTTTTACATAAAAATGGTTTTATTTTAATTTTTCCATTGTTGCACATTTTCTTCGCTCTTCCTCCCTTCCCAAACCTTTCCCACAATGCACCTCTTGTTCCAGAGTGTTGTCATACATATGATGCCTAATCATATATTCCTCTGGGACAGTTCTTTTCATCATCTGATCTACTGAAGTATTATCTATCCACTCTTTTCCTATTGTATCCCCACTTCTCATCCCTAATGTCTGTCCTATAACAGCGATGTTATGCAGTATTTGTCCTTTTGTGACTGAGATATTTCACTCAGCGTAATAGTCTTTCTCATGTTGTGCAATGTTTTACAAGTTCATTGTTTTTAGTGCTGTATAACGTTCATTATGTGAATTTACCATAATTTTTCTATCCATTCATTTGTTCTTAGGCTCTTCAGTTGCTTCCGTCTCTTTCTGCTATTGTGAATAATGCAGCAGTAAACACAAGTGTGCATACATATGCTTGAATCATGGCTCTGTGTATATTTCCAACTTTTTGACAAAGCCAGATTGCCTTCCATAGCAGCTGTAACATTTTACATTTCCACCAGCAGTGAATAAGAGTTTCAATCTCTCCACAACCTTGTCAGCATTTGTTGTTTGCTGGTCTTTTGAGCTTTGCTATTGTTGCTGAGCTGAGATGATATCTCAGTTGTTTTGATTTGCATCTCTCTAAGGGCTAGGGAGTTTGAACATTTTTCTTGTGTTTGTTTTTACCATCTGAATGTTTTCTTTGGTGATGTGTCTAGTCAAACCATGAGATCATTTTGTGATTGTGTTGTTTACCTTTTTCTTGTTGAGGTTTTGGAGTATTCAATAAACCGTAGATATTAGTTCCTCATCAGATATGTTATTATCAAATATTTTTTCCCAGTCTGTGGGATTCCTTATTTCGCTGTTGATGAGATTTTTTTGATGTGTTTATGGATGTGATTCTTAGAAGGTGCTATCTATTTTATTCTCTCCTGGTTGTAGGCCCATTCTCATTTCTTGAAAACTGTCTATATTTGGTAAAATTTTAAGCTGCTTTTAACCTTGGTTTTCCTGACTGTAAAATAGGGATGATGACACTAACCTTGTTGCTTGTGAATGACTAGTATTTGTAAAACAACTGTCACAGTGTTTCCCTTTCTTCTCACTTTACACTTTAGTAGCTATACAGTGCAATCTCTTTTCTTGTTGGCATAGCCTTCCAGAACTCTGATGGTCCTTCTTCCTTTAGCCTCTTCCTTTTTCTTGGTAATGACCCCTTCTTCCTTTTGCTAATGTGATATTTCTATTCTCCAAAAGCTTGCCATTTAATCACTATCCCTCTGACAAAATGGTTCCTTCTGTCCATGTTGGTTTGATGAGGGCAGAAGGCAGCAGAACCTTGGACATACATTAAAATAAAGAGATTATTCTTTTTTAAGCTATATAGTTCTGTTATTCAAGATTATGGATTATAGTTTTTAAAAAGTTCCTTAAAAATACTGTTTTAGAAGAAGAAAATACAAAATGCTCCTTAAAATGAGAAGGAGACTTCATCTCACATACTTTGAACAAGTGTTGGGAATGGCTAATTATTATTATTTTTTAATAATTTTAATGAGCATTTACAGAGATTTTGGATTTCCATTCATTCATTGCTATACTTCTCTCCCCGCCCAGCCCCCCTGCCAGTTTGCTCCTTTCTTTCAAAAGCAAAAGAAACACTCCCTCCCTGGGACATAATCCCCCCACACCCCTCCTGCTGCCCCAAGTACATTCCACTATGCAACCTTAATTGTGGACTCTTGGGAATGGCTAATTCTTGAAGAAGGACTTTATGCTTGATATTGTAGAGGGTTATTGTTGTTAAGTGCTGTCCAGTCATAGGCTACTCATAGCAACCCTATGAATCAAAGACCTGAACACTTATATAACTTCCATTTTTCCAAGTTCATATAGTTTCCAGAGGCAAACTATTTCAGAAGTGGGTGCCACTCCTGCTTCCAGGCTTGTTTTAATCAGGAAGCTCCACCAAACACTGTCTATCATGGGTAACCATTATAAAATTTGACATGTCATGTCACAGTGTTCACCTTCTCAGCAACCACGAGTTACCTCTATACAGCAAATGGACATATCTGTGCTATATGAATTAGAAGAATGTTTGACCAAAAACAATTAAAATTAGGCTCGTGGGCCACAGATTAAAATCACCCACCTTTGGCTTGGTAGCATAACTTTCTATCCACTAGGCCCACAGAGTTCTCTCTATGCTGTTGTTGTTGTTAAGTGCCGCTGAATTGTTGACGACTTATAGCAACCCTATGAATGAAAGACTTGAACACTTGTATAACTTACATCGTTTTTCCAAGATTATAGAGTTTCCAGAGGCAAGCTATTTCGGAAGTGGTTACCACTCCTGTTTCCATTCTTGTTTTACTTGGGAAGCTCCACCAAACACTGTCCATCATGGGTAACCATTATTGCATTTGATACATCAGTGTCACAGTATTTACCATCACAACAACCACATTACCATGTAGAGAGTAAGCAGATGGGGGGTGGGTGGAGAAAGGACTCTCTACGAGGTAGATTGACACAGTGGCTGCTGCAACAGTAGGCTCACACATAGCAATGATTGTGAGGATAGAACAAGACTGACTGTTATGTGGCCAGGCCGTACCTAACAACAGTACATGCTGCAGTGATAAGTAGCAAAATGCTTTAGAACCTTTCAAAATATGTAAAAATGTTGTCCTTTATCCCTTCCCAGATGTCTACAAGCTTCTCTGGAATTGCCTTCCCAGAGAACTGGAGTTCAACAGCAACCTGATATCCACGCATTACAGAGTCAGTATTGTGCATGTGAGCCCTGTGTATGTGCATTGTGGAGTTAAAAATCCAAATCAGGAAGACTCTACAGTGGTGTGTTAATGGGATAACTGAGAGCTTTTATAGCTACACAAGCTGACCCCAGAGAATCAGTGATGCTTCTTAGAGTCTCAGGGGTAGGCTTGTTTGCTTTCAACGAGCTTCCCAGGTAGCTCCCTAAGCCCTTGTATCCACTTACCATTCACTGCTCTACAGCTCATGCTTCTGAAAATGGGAGCTTTCTTAGTTGAGTCCTAATCCACATGCAGCTGTACCAGATGTTGTTATTAGAAAGTCCCTGAAGCATCTGAATGCTCAAAATGGCTCTTAAGTATGAGCTTCCTCCCAGGACAAGCAGCATTTCCAGTCCTCCAATCACTGAGATTTATGTTTTCTCCTCCTTCTCCCACAGATCCTCCCAAGCTCCACCAGATGCCTGGAGCTTGGGTGGGCTGCTTGAACATACAGGCATCTATGCTCTTCCACTCTACATACACATTATTCCTCAGGTATCTCCCTAGAGGGGAATCTCTGACTGATCATAGAATAAATCTGTAGAAGAGGTAACACTTCCAGAGGAATAAATCTTTGCACTGTGTTTGTGCAGACCTGCACGGGTGCATAATGTGCTTTGAAGTCTTGGCTGCCTGTGCACATTTGTGGGTCTGCAGACCGGAGAACAGAACTGACAGCATTTAAGTCTTTTTTAATTTTGGGGGAGAAGTTTTAGGTGATACAGACAACCAACACATTTGGCTGTCAGGTGAAAGATTCAAGGTTCAAGTCTACCTAAAGCTGCCACAGAAAGACAGCCTGATGCATTACTCCTGAAAAATCAGTCATGAAAAGCCTACACTGCATGCTTCTCCTCTGATACTTATGGAGTAGCCAAGAGTCAGAATAGACTTGACAGTAACAGGTCTTGCTTCCCACCCTCAACCCCCTTCACTGAAGAGTCCACTGAGGATAAGATATGCTCTGAGAAGAAAAGGAAATATAAAGTTTTGAAAGAAATAGAATGGAGCTTAAGGAAGAGGATCTCTCTTATTGCCATGGAGTCAGACTCAACTCATAGCTGACTCTCAAGCAGATTTTTTGAGACTGTAAATCATACAGGAAGAGTTTACTTATCTTTCTCCTGTGGAACAGCTGGTGGAGTCAAACCACTTGCCTTTGGGTTGGCAGTGCCACTCTTTACCCACTAGACAACAGAGCGCCAAGAGAAGGGGCAAGCTAGCAGAAAACATTCCCACAATTTGGTCTACTCTTTGGGTTTAACCAGAAAAAAGGGAAGATATATGTAGGCACAAGGCCATAGTAGCTATCTAAGGTCAGAGTGAGTTTCTTTCTTCTCCTTCCTGCTCCTTACCTTGATGGAAAGTCAGAATGAATTTTTCTCTCCTACTTTATCTTGGTTAAGTTCCTTTCTCTTAAAAGGTGGAAGGACCTCTTGCCTATCTTATGTGCCTAGTTCTTCACAGCCTCACCCATGAGTACCTTTGTTTTTGCTTTCTTTATTTTTTATTTTAATGAAAGTTTACAGAGACTTTGGATTTCCATTCATTCGTTGTTGCACAGTTTCCTCCCTGCCCCTCTTCCCCCTAGTTTGCCTTTCTCTTTGAAAAGTAAAAAAAAAAAATTCTTTCACCGTTATACAATTCCCCCCACCCAGTCCACAGAATGCAGCTTTCATTCTGGACTCTTGTCATGAATATGATACCTAATCATATATTCCTCCTAAACAGTTCTCTCCCTCATCCATTTCAATGCAGTGTGCATTATTTATCCCCTCTTAGTTTCCCCCAAGTCCAATGTCAGACCCGCTTTACAACAGTAGCACTATGTAGTATTTGTCCTTTTGTGACTGAGATATTTCACTCAGCATAATCTCCTTCCAAGGACTATAAACTTCATTAGAGAAAAGTTTGGAAGAACTCTAGAAGCCCCACAATATAAACAGTCTTCCAAGCATCCTGGAAAACCTACAATCAGGAGAATTTAAAATAGATAAATGGGACCTTCTAAGAAGAAAATCCCTATGCACATCCAAAAACTTCTCCAACAGTTTTTGCTTCCTTAAGTGATAAGCTGTATTTCCTAATCCTAGAGAAAGTACCTTGGTGGCCTAGTAGGTAAGAAATTGTTCTTCCAACCTTAAGATAATTGGTTCAAATTCACCAGCTGCTTCTTGGGAGAATGAAGAACAATCTCTCATGTAATGCAATTTATGTTGTTGTTGTTGTTATGTGCTATCGAGTCATTTGCGACTCATAGTGACCCTATGTACAACAGCCCTAAACCCTGCTCTATCCTGGGCCGATCTCACTGCCTCTGACACACCCATCCTGATTACCCCAGTCACTGAATCAATCCACCTCATAG
>NW_006399896.1:4561997-4572350 GCF_000299155.1 Elephantulus edwardii | reverse complement strand
AGAACTCTAGATAAGATCCTGAAGCAGGTTTAAGTCTTCAAACAATATTCTGTAAAGTTACTAACCAACCACAAATAGAGCCTAGAAGCCTCAAATTAGTAAAATCACTCTTCCAAAATTTAGTTTATTTCCTCTAATTCTTATCGTGTTATTAAGATTGGGTGTAGGAGAGGTCAGCAAGGTGATGAAGTTAATTATAATGGAGAGGCCTTTGGCAACCAAGACTCTCTTATTTCACTGGATCAGACTGTGTGCATGACTAGGGGTTGTTATTGTTATGTGCCATCGAGTGGAGTGGACTATGACTCGTAGAGACCCTATGCACAATAGCTCTCAACCCTCCTTATGATGAGCCAGTCTCACTGTCTCCAGCTCACCTATTCTTATTATCCCAATTAATGTGTCAATCCATCTCATCAAGGATCTTCCTCTCCTGCACTGTCCCTATATCCTCCCAAGCATCATGTCCTTCTCCAAGGACTGGTCCCTTTTGGTAACATGCCCAAAGTATGTGACATGGAGCTTCAAAATTCCTGCCTCCAAGGAACAACTTGCTTTCACCTTCTCTAAGAAAGGACTGTTTATTCTCTTGGCAGTCCATGGTATGTTCAAACACTCTTCTCCAGTACCACAACTCAAAAACATTGATTCTTCTTCTGTCATCCTTAATCATTGTCCAGCTCTCAGATACATAGCAAATAACTAAAAAGATCACGGCCTGGAATAGGCTCACCAGGACAGAAGATTTACCCAATGCAATTCATCTTTTGATTTCCTGACTGGTGGCTCCAAGAGTGTTGGTTGTGGAACTGAGGAAGCTGAAATTGTTAACAATCTCAATCTCTTCACCATATATCATGGTGCTGCTAGTTGGCCCAGTTGACATAATTCAATAAATGAATACAGCTCTGGGTGTGCCCACTAGGCTGTGCCAAGAAATCTGGAAGATAACTACCTGGCCAAATGGCTGGAAGAGATCCATATTTATTCCCATTCAAAAAAAGTTGATCCATCAGAGTGTGGAAATTATCAAACAATATAACTAATATCACATGCAAGCAAAATCCTGCTGAAAATTATAAAAAACAACTGGAACAGCACATCAACAGAGAACTGCCAGAAGTTCAAGCTGGGTTAGAAGAGGCCGTGACACTAGGGACATTGTAACCAATGTCAGATGGATCTTGGCTGAAAGTAGAGAGTACTGGAGGAATGTCTATGCATGTTTCATTGATTATACAAAGGCATTTGACTATGTGGACCACAACAAATTGTAGCTAACCTTGAGAAGAATGGGAATCCCAGTCTTACCTAACTGCTCATGCAAAATCTGTAGTTGGACCAGGAAGCAGCAGTCAGAGCAGAGCCAAGAAAGAGTGCATGGTTCAAAATAAGTAAGGAAGTGCATCAGGGATGCATAGTATCTTCGTACTTTTCAATCTATATGCAGAACAGATAATTCACGGGGCTGGACATTATGAAGAGGAATGTGGCATCAGGATTGGTGGAAAACTCATCAACAACCTGTGTTACACATTGTCTGCAGAAGGTGATGCTGCAATATGTATTGAAGTTTAACATTAAGAAAACAAAGATGCGGGGGCGGGGGCATTGTATACCAATGAAGGAATTTTTCTTTTACTTTTCAGAGAGAGGAGAGAACTGTGGGGGAGGGGTGGGCAGGGAGAAAAATGCAACAATGAATGAATGGAAATACAAAATTTCTGTAAATGTTCATTAAAATTAATAAAATTAAAAAAAAAACCAACAAAGATTCTCACCACTAGGTCAATAGGTTGTTATGTGCCACTGAATTGACTGTAACTCATAGTGACCATATGAACAACAAATCCAAACCTGGGCCTATCCTGTGACATCTCCACCATTTCTGGCACACTGCGCCAATCCATCTTGTTGAAGGTCTTTCTCTCCAACACTGACCCTCCACCTTTCCAAGCATGATGTCCTTTTAGGACTGTTTCTCTAACCTCATGTCAAAAGTGTGTGAGAGGAAGCTTAAAAGCAGCACACAGGCTGTACTTGCCCCAAAACATACTTGTTTATTTTTTTGGCATCCATGGGATAGTCAACACTCTTGTCTAACACCACAGCTCAAAGGCATCAATTCTTCTGACATCCTTAGTCATTGTCCAATTTTAGATGCACAGCAAGAAAAAAGTTATAGTTGATAATCACTGCATCTCTCATTCTTATTTTAGCCATTTCTACTTCTATCAATAATTTAAAGTACAAACAAAATAAAGATGATGAAAGAAAGGCACCCACAGAACCTTTGTAAGAATCCTCAGTACATCTGCTTAGGTAGGCCTACAAAACTACAGATATTCTTTTTTTTAATAACTACTAGTGATTTTAATGTATAAACCCACTTTCCCTCAAGCATTTCATTCTGCAAGTGTAGGTATAAAGATAATCTTAACAAGATATAGACATCATTATGATTTTTTAAAAGAAATATTTTTATTTTAATTGTGATTTACAGATATTCTCATAGTTGTGAATTAGAGTCATGTATTTTCATAGTCTGAATAAGAGTCATTAATCTGCTCACAGAGAGTGGTATTCCTGTCACAGGAATTTTAAAGGGTGGGGGTAAAGTGATTTTAAAAGAGAAAATATGGTACCAAAGGGGTAGCAGAGTGTGCTGTCTGATCCAGGAAGAAGTAAAGATGCCCATCCAGGGTTTCCAGGGAAATACTTCTGTTCAGTCTGGATCAAAGGAATTTAGACTTAACTCTCTCAGCAGCAAAAAATCTTCTCTAGGGACAGAAAAAGCAGGCACAGAGAGCTCTGCTTGGACTATGAGACAGGCTGGGAGAGGTGGACAATGACTAATTGTGGCTTAGAGGAAAATATATGGGCAGAAACAGAGTTGGCAGAGGAAGCTCCTAAAAAAAAGTTTGTTTTATTTCCTTCAAATCTGTGCTCTATGAGATTAAATTTGAAGAATGAAAGGGAAGACAAAAAAAGAATCAATGTATCCAAACTCTGGGGGTGGGGATGATTATTGACTACATTATCAAGAGAAAGAACATATCAATTTTAGAAGAAGCACAACCACAGTAAGAGTGGACATGTTAGTTTTAGAAGTACAACCAAAATGGTCATGAATTTGAGGAGAGACACAGGATAAGACTTCACTTTGTGTCAAGGATTGAATTTTATTCCCCCCAAAATCACGTATGTAATGATGTAACAGCAAAGTTTTGGAATGATCCCCATGAACTGATAGGCTAAACCCATTAATATTAAGAGTGGAATGTGATACCCTTAATTCTATCACAGTCCTGATCAGATGTAAGAGAAGTTTCCTTAGGGAGCAAATGGCAACACGATTTCATCTCACAAGAGAGAAAAATGAGAGGAAAGGCAGCAAAGATTAGGGACCCTCAGTTCGACCAGAAAAAGATCTAGTAGTGGAGCACATGCTTTGGACCTAGTTTTCTGCGTTGGGAAACTCCTAGAATCAGAAGATGCACAGAAAGAAAGTCTGAGAGGCAGTGCCCTCAATCTGGACTTTTAGGCTCCAAAACTGTATATCTGATGACCTAGACCATAGAGAGTTGAGGGACTAAATTAAAGGTTCTCTGGCAGTGTGAAACCACCAGTCACTACGAAGAAGAGAGATGGGAAATTTCCTCCCAGTGATGATTCACAGCCTTTAAACACAAAGGAGGAAACTTGTTAAGCCTCTGGAAGAAACATGAACAGAATTTCCTCTTCTGGTAGCATATTTACAGAAGAATGTTTGCTTATAGACAATTCAGTTGACTCTTCTCAGGTATTATCTTGGTGGCAGAGGGGAAAAGGGAAAAGGAAGAAGGAATAAGTGGAGTCTGGGATGGATAGAAATGTGTTTAACAGAAGGCCTCCTGGATTCACTACGATTCTAAGATGGATTCAGTTGTCTTGAAAGTTGGTTCTCTTTAGAATCAGGTTCCCTTAGTTCTCTTAGAACTAGATCTGCTTATCTCCTGGAGTTTTAGTAAGCTATTTTTACAGAAATGTGACAAAAATCATAGTCTCAAAGTTTCTGTGGCTTACAATAACAACTATTTGTTTCTTGCTCATATGTTTTCAAGTTGACTGCTCTAAGTTCCAGTATTAACACAAGTATTTTCAGAGTGTGTGACCTGAAAAATTAGTTACTATCACTAAGTCTTAGCTCTCTTCTTGAACTGGATGTAATAACTATTCATAGAGTAGATGGGAAGATTAAATGAAGTAATCCCTGCTGGCATGCTTTTAGTTTTTATTCTTATTATTTTTCTGGTAGGTTGGCGTTCTTAGGATAAGGGAGAATAAAGAAGTCAGGGAACAGATGGCTCGATTTATAGTTCTTTTACTTCCATCTACTCTCACTATCACTATCAGTGCACATGTTCATTGAATGAAAAGGCACTGTGCAAAGCATATTTAAGGCTTATGCAAATGGAAATGGTCAAATACCTTGAATCTTAGCTATATTTAGATCAATCCACTCTCTGAAGGATGTATTTGAAAATTGTTAACATTTGAGATTGAGTTTTTGTTGTTAAATGCCATTGATTCATAACAACTCTATAAACAACAGATATGACCCCTGTCCTATGTTGTGTTAACATCACTATCTTTGACACATTGGAGTTGATTGCTGCAGTCACCAGGTGAATCTACTTACTTGAGTGTCTTCCTCCTCTCTTTGCTGTCAAACATAGAAACACAAAGAAAGAGAACAGTTGTAAGCAGACACTAGTGATTGGAACGTGGAATGTGAGAAGCATGAATGTAGGAAAATTGGACATTGTTAAGAAAGAAATGGAATGCATACATATTGACATACCTGTTTTTTGGTGAAGAGATTTCTTGGCATGGGACATTTTGAATCGGATGATCATATTGTTGACTATGCTGGAGATGAAAAGATGAGAAAAAAATGAGGTTGCTTTCATAGTTAAAAAAGTTATTTCTAGATTCATCTTGAAATTCAATGTTGTGACTGATAGGATAATATCTATTCACATACAAGGAACACCACTATTATTCAAATATATGTACCAACAACTAAAGCCAAAGAGGAAGGAATAGATTTCTACCAACTTTTGCAGTCAAGAACATACAATCAAGATACATTAATAATAACGGGTGACTGGAATGCAAAAGTTGGGAATGGGGAAGAAGGGTCAGACTTTGGAAAATAAGGACTGGTGATAGAAATAAAGCTGGATATAGAATGATAGAATTCTGTACAATCAATGATTTACTAATTGTAAATACTTAAAAAAACCCCACAAGCACAGGCTCTACACACAGATTTCACCTGATGGTATGCATAGGAATCAGATAGATTACATGTGTGGAAAGAATCACTGGAGAAGCTCAATTATCAGCTGTGAAAACCAGGCCAGGTGCTGATTGTAAAACAGACCACCAACTACTCATATGCAGATTCAAGATAAGTTAAAGAAAATTAAATAAAATCCACCGGAACCAAAATTTGACCTTGAGTCTATCCCACTTGAATTACAAAACCATCTCAGGAACAGGTTTGAGGCCTTGAATATCAATGAGCAAAGACCAGATGAGTTGTGGGAGGATATAAAGAATATCATCCACAAAGAATGCAAAAGTCATTACAGCTCTACCAGCGGGAACGGACGTCAGGATGTCACACAGGAAGTTCTCAGCCCCCAGGCACAGGTCCCTGGGCTTCCTGCCTCGAAAACGCAGCAGCCGGCACCGCGGGAAGGTGAAGAGCTTCCACAAGGATGACGCCACCAAGCCCGTGCACCTCACGGCCTTCCTGGGCTGCAAGGCCGGCATTACCCACATCGTGCGGGAGGTGGACAGGCCGGGGTCCAAGGTGAAGAAGAAGGAAGTGGTAGAGGTGGTGACGATTGTGGAGACGCCTCCCATGGTGATTGTGGGCATCGTGGGTTACGTGGAAACCCCTTGCGGCCTCCGCACCTTCAAGACTGTCTTTGCAGAGCACATCAGTGATGAATGCAAATGGCGCTTCTACAAGAACTGGCACAAGTCTAAGAAGAAGGCTTTTACCAAGTACTGCAAGAAATGGCAGGATGAAGATGGCAAGAAGCTGTTAGAAAAGGACTTCAGCAGCATGAAGAAGTACTGCCAGGTCATCCGGGTCATCGCCCACACCCAGATGCGCCTGCTTCCTTTGCGCCAGAAGAAGGCTCACCTGATGGAGATCAAGGTGAATGGGAGCACAGTGGCTGAGAAGCTGAACTGGGCTCGCGAGAAGCTGGAGCAGCAGGTACCAGTGAGCCAGGTGTTCGGCCAGAATGAGATGATTGATGTCACTGGAGTGACCAAGGGAAAGGGTTACAAAGGGGTCACCGGCCGCTGGCACACCAAGAAGCTACCCCGCAAGACCCACAGAGGGTTGTGCAAGGTCGCTTGTATTGGGGCCTGTCATCCTGCCCGAGTGGCCTTTTCTGTGGCCCGTGCTGGGCAGAAGGGCTACCATCACCGCACGGAGATCAACAAGAAAATCTACAAGATTGGCCAAGGCTACCTTATCAAGGACGGCAAGCTGATCAAAAACAATGCCTCCACTGACTGCAATCTCTCAGACAAGAGCATCAATCCTCTGGGTGGCTTTGTCCACTATGGTGAAGTGACCAACGACATTATTATGCTGAAAGGCTGTGTGGTGGGGACCAAGAAGCGAGTGCTGACTCTCCGCAAGTCCTTTCTGGTGCAGACCAAAAGCCGGGCTCTGGAGAAGATTGATCTCAAGTTCATCGACACCACCTCCAAGTTTGGCCATGGCCGCTTCCAGACAATGGAGGAGAAGAAGGCCTTCACGGGACCACTTAAGAAAGACCTCATTACAAAAGAAGAAGGTGCCTAATGTCAGGATTAGATGGAGGGGTCACAATAAAAAATTATTTTCCAGTGGTGGGGGGGAAGTCATTACAAAGGCAGAGGAGAAAGAAAAGACCAAGATGAATGTCAGACAAGACTCTGAATATTGCACTAGAACACTGAGAAGTGAAAGCTAAGGGAAGAAATAAAGAAATTAAGGAGCTGGAAGGGCAATGTGGGAAGGCAAAGTATTACAATGAAATGTGCAAAGACCTGGAGTTAGAAAATTAAAAAGGCTGAACTTTCTCAGCATTTCTTTTTTTTTAAAAGATTTATTCATTTATTAGATTAATTTTAATGAATGTTTACAAAGATTTTGGATTTCCATACATTCATTGTTGCATTTGCTTAGCATTTCTTAAGCTGAAGAAATTGAAGAACAAATTCAAGCCTTGGGTTGCAATACTTAAGGATGCTTTGGGTAGAATATTAATATCCAGAAAGCATTAAAAGAAGATGGAAGGAGTATACAGAGTCATTGCACCAAAAGGAATTGTCTAACACAGAAGAATTTCATGAAACAATGTATGAGCAAGACCCTGTGGTGATGAAGGAAGAAGGACAAGTTGCTCTGAAAGAACTGGCAAGGCCCCAGGAATTGATGGCATACCAACTGACATATTTCAACAAACAGACCCTGCCCTGGACACATTCACCAAGTTGTGTCAAGAAATCTGTAGCACAACCACGTGGTGAACTGACTCTAATAAATCTATATTTGTTCCCATTCCAAAGAAAGGTGACCCGACAGAGTGTAGAAATTATTGAACATTATTAATATCACATGCAAGCAAGATTCTGCTGGAAATTATCCAAAAACGACTGGAACAACACTTCAACAAACACCTGCCAGATGTGCAGGCTGGGTTTAGAAGAGGCTGTGGTATTAGGGATATTAAAGCTAATGTTAGATTGATCTTAGCTAAAAGCAGAGAGTACCAGAGGAATGTCTATCTGTGTTTCATTGTCTATTTGTCTATGCATAAGCATTTGACTGTGTGGATCACAACAATCTGTGGTTAATTCTGAGAAGAATGAGACTCTCAGATCACTTGATTGTGCTTATGTGAAACCTATACTTGGACCAGGGAAGCAGTCATCAGAAAGAACAAGAAAAAATTGGGAAGAGTGTACGCCAGGGATGTGTCCTATCTTCATACCTTTTCAAACTACATGTAGAACAGATCATCTAGGAGGCTGAGCTCTACAAGAAGTGTGGCATCAGGATTGGAGGAAGCCTCATCAACAGTCTGCATTATGCAGATAACACAAACCTTTTTACTGAAACTGAGGAGGACCAGAAGCGCTTGATGAAGAAGGACAAGGACAGCAGTCTTCAATATAAATTGAAGTTCAACACTAAGAAAACAAAGATTCTCACCACTGGGCCGATTGGCAGTATCATGAAGAGATTGTGATTGTGAATAGCTTTAGTGTGCTTGTCTCCACAATCAACATTCTTTGTACCTGCAGCTAGGAAATCAAAAGACAAATTACATTGGGAAAGTTGGCTTTCAGGGACCTCTCCAGAGTACTGAATAGCAATGATGTCAGTCTAGAGACCAAGGTATGCCTGATTCATGTCATAGTCTTCACAATTACTTGCTATGCATCAGAAAGCTGGACAGTGACAAGGGATAATAGAAAGAGAATTGATGTTTTTGAGCTGTGGTACTGGAGAAGAGTATTCAATATACCAAGGACTGCTAGAACAAACAAGTTCAACCTGGGGAAGGTGAAAACAAGCTCCTCTTTGGAGGCAAGGATTCAGAAGCTTCATCTGACATGCTCTGGGTATGTTGCTAGGAGGAGGCAATCCATGGACAGAGACATCAAGTTTGACAGGGTGGAGGGACAGCTCAAGGTAAGAAGACATTTGACAAGATCGATTGATTCAGTGACTGGGTAGGTGTGTCAAAGACAGTGAGGGTAGATGTGTCAGAGACAGTAATGTTGGCACAGGATAGGGCAGGTTTATGGGCTATTGTACATGGGGTTGCTATGAGTTACAAGCGACTCGATGGCACATAACAACAACATGCCTATATTATATTAGTACGATGATTTTAGAAATTATAAGAAATACACCTTGAGTAAACAAAAAAAGAATTTAAATGCAGAAAGAAAAGAATGGGTAGGGACAAAACAACAGTGTTCCATGTAGAATTTTAAAGCTACTTTTCCTAACAGCAGTTTCTCTAAATAAAACATTTTTTTCCTTTGTGATCTGCTATATGTAGGAGGTCGCAGCCTATTTCCAAGGAGTTTTTTTTCTATGATTGAACAGATCCAAGATACATTAGTCCGTGCTTGAAAGGGCTTAACTGAGAATTATTGATATATCTTTATAATGGACCACAAGGAAAAGATATGCTTGAGAAGGCAGTTTTAATAACAGCCTTCAAGAAAAAAAAATGGATTCTACTATTGTCCTGAGACTATGCTGTCATTAACTGAGAAGCATCCATGCTTGCAATCATGTACTCTTAACCATACAACCCTACATACATATGTCATCCAACAGTCGCCTGTTTTGTCCCTAGTTTTAATATCCTGCCTTCATCTTTCCTGACTGACGTTTGCAGCTTTAGTTCCAGTTTCAGCTGTATGCTTGCTGCTTCATCATCTGGCAGAGTGGCCATCTTCACTTTGAAGATGGACATCTTCCCAGGCTCGCCTGTCTTTGGACTTTCAACAGCTCTCTTCTATTTTTACAAAGTGCTTGTTTTCACCGCAGGATAATTCTGTGACATAATTAGCAGAATTTAAAGACACCTCACTTCAGAGCATTGAACCCACTGCTTAACAGGTACTGATTCAGGAGACCTTTGTGCTCCAGTTACCTCCATTGTTTTCCAATGTGAACAGTTTGTGATGATGCCTTTAGAATTCCAAATCTCCATACAATTGAATTTGATTTTTTTTAAAGTTAAATTTTATTGTAAAATTCCTTCTTTCTACTTTCACTTTAAGAAAATTATCTATTTAATTCCTTTTTTATTACAATGTTAAAATTCATTTTTAATGAACATTTACAGAGATTTTGGATTTTCATTCATTCATTGTTGCACCTTTTTTCTTTACCCACCCCCCCCTTCCCCCAGTTCACTTCTCTCTTTGAAAAGCAAAAGATAAACTTCTTCGTTGGTACACAATTCCCCCCTACCCTCCGGCCCCTGCCCCTGCCCCGGCTGCCCCCTCCCACCAAATGCACTCCACTGTTGTTGTTGTTATGTGCCGTCGAGTCGCTTGCGACTCATAGCGACCCTGTGTACAACAGCCCTAAACTCTGCTCTGCCCTGTGCCAATCGCACTGTCTCTGACATTCCCAGCCCGATTATCCCAGTAACTGAATCAATCCACGTCATAGAGGGCCTTCCCCTCCTGCGCTGTCCCTCCACCCTCCCAAGCATGATGTCCTTCTCCAAGGACCGGTCTCTCCTCACAACATGTCCAAAGTAT
>NW_006399896.1:4559682-4560787 GCF_000299155.1 Elephantulus edwardii | reverse complement strand
GTGAGCACGTCCAGGGCAGCATCCGTTAGCTGAAATATGTCAATTGGTATACCATCTATTCCTGTAGCCTTATGTTTTGCCATTTCCTTCAAAGCAGCCTGAACTTCTTTCATCATCATAGGCTCTTGCTCATATGTTGTTTCATGAAATTCTTCTGTGTCTTTCACTTCCTTTCGATACACTCCACTATGCAACCTTAATTCTGGATTCCTGTGGTAATCACAATATGCTAGCATACATCACTTTTAAATTGTTCTCTCCCTCTACTTTTGGTTTTTACCTCGTTTGCTGGTCTTCCAAGCAAAATTGTTAGCCATGACTATCTTGGCATACAGGGGCCAATAGTTGTCAGGACAGCTGAACTTCTTGCTTTTTTCTGTCCCTGAGTGGGTTAACTAGGGAGCTCTGGTGGTTTAGTGATAAGGAGCCCTGCTGTCAACTCAAAGACATACAGTTTGAATCCACCAGTTGTTCTGCAGAAGGTTGGACAAGCTCCTTTTGTGAGATTTACTGCCTCTTAAGACCCAATGGAGGGTCAGCTATGAGTCAGTTCAGACTTGAAGGTGTGTAAAAAACAATTGTGTTAACTAGGGAAGTGCATACGTTGTTGTGCTTTACAACAGAATGTGTTGTTGCTTGGTGAGATGGTAAATGCTACGATTAAATTACAGTCTGGCTTACTCCTGACTACTCCAGGTGCTTCCATACAAAAGCTTCATACATTAAGAAGCTTACATACATTAAGGCACTTCCACTGTCCCATACAGTGAAACGACACAAGAGTGTTCAGAAATCAATAGCCATTATGTGGCGGTTTTGACATAGAGAAACACATAATTCAGCGCAGGAAATTAGATGGTAAAGGTAGTTACATAAATCAGACAAAATGCAAAACATTTTGTCATTGATGTTTTGAAGCCTGCACAAACTATGGAGAAAATCCCAGAGAAAATAACAGCATGTCGTTTGTCCCCAGGTGTTGCAGTGAGCTATATAATATCACTAAAGTATTTTCAAATATGTTGTTGTTGTTATGTGCCGTCGAGTTGCTTGCGACTCATAGCGACCCTATGTACAACAGCCCTAAACTCCGCTCTGTCCTGTG
>NW_006399896.1:4548362-4559577 GCF_000299155.1 Elephantulus edwardii | reverse complement strand
ATGATGTCCCTCTCCAAGCACCGGTCTCTCCTCACAACATGTCCAAAGTATGTTAGACGGAGCCTCAGAATCCTTGCCTCCAAGGAGCCACCCGGTTTACCCCTTTCCAGGACAAATCTGTTTGTTTTCCTAGCAGTCTATGGTATTCTTAATACTCTTCTCCAGCACCACAGCTCAAAGGTATCAATTATTTTTATAACTTTGCTGAAGAATTTAGGATACTTAACCAATGTATACTGGCCTAGATTGACTAATATATAGAAATTATACGTATAATAAAGAGATAAATACAAATGTATTTATATGTATGTTCAAATTTATATATATCTAAAAATAGATGTACTCTTACTACTATTTGTAGCCCAACTAAAGTGTGGCTTAAAAATTCTTGGATGTTTTTTGTTAACACAGTCATCAGTTAGTGTAGTCAATCTAACTTTATGTTGGATATTACCCAATGAGATGAGGAGTTAATGAAAATTCAGATATTCATGCTACTCTGTACTACTTTACCATTTCTTGTGCAAAAGTATAATTAAATGACTATCACCTTTAGGGAGCTTTGGTGGCCTAATGATAAGAAGCTGTGCTGCAATCCTGAAGGCACATGTTCGAATCCACCAGCTGCTCTTCCAAAGAAAGATGGGAAATCTTCTGTGCAATTAACTGCCTCTGAAAAACCTGCTGGAGGGTCAGCTGTGGTTTAGTTTCGACATGAAGCTGCGGAACTCTAACAACTTCACCTTTAAGAGGCACACAGTTCTAATCTATCAGCTACTCCTTGGGAGAAAGATGACTAATCTAAACCCGGGTGATTTACCTTTTCCAAAAACCTGCTGGAGGGTCAGCTATCGGTCAGTTCCAGCTTGACAGTACATTTAAAAAAAAATCACTTTTAAGAGGAACTCTACCAAGCTGAGCTTGGACCTGTTATTTCAGCACTGGCTACCCAGCATGCACAAATGCACAGATAAGTGAAAAAGAGTTGCTGGCTTGAGGAGCAGGGAGTCATGAGGACTGCTGACTTACTGACGTGGCTAAGGCTGAGTGAAGAGACCAGCCAGTTTGGAATGCAGGGAGAAGTGTGGGCTCTTGAGTTTGCTGCTGATACCCAGTTGGACTTAGCCACAGATGGCTGGGGGTGAGTTGACCAGACCTATCCAGATGAAAAGAATGATGAAGTGATCCATGCTATGAGTTAGTGTTGACTGCTGCAACTTGATGGCTTACTGTAGACTGGACCTTGTTTATGGATGCAGATTCTCTGAATTTCCAAACTGAACAGAAGATTCTTCAGTAAAAAGGGGAAGCTTGATAAGTATGGGCAAATCAGAAATTGGCTCTCAAAAATGAAAATAGTAACCATTAGGGATGAAGTAGTTGGCTTATATGCTTTCACAAATGTAATTGTTAATAAGATAATTGCATGGTAAAAAACACAACCAACCAACCAAACTAACAAAAGCCATAAATATACCTGAATGGAATACAAAGTAAACAAAAGATTATATTAGACACAATACATGCATGAAACATAATGTATATGAGTGCATGCAAATCAACAAAAATATGTAATAATAATAACAACAGAAACTTTAGTGGCATAATCCAAAAGACATGGTACTGCTAACCTAAAGGCCAGTCTAGTGGTATGAATCTATCATCGACTCCAGGGGAGAAAGAGGGACAATTTTTCCCCCCATGTGATTTACAGCCTTGAAAACCCACTGGAGGGTCAACGATGAGATAGCTGTGATTCAATGGCAACAAGTGAATGAGTGATCATCTTTAAATGGGCTATGTTTGTCAGCTTATGGCATTTGCCCTGTGTTGTACAAACTTCAAAGATGCATTAATTTGACTACTGTCAAGTTTGGCCATTCTGGTACTTTCAACATAACTTTCACTTCTTTTGACTCTTACCTATTTTGTGTTTTTATTTATCAAAGATTAATCACCCACGATAACTCATAGAGATAAGGATTGGTTATCCTTGGTATTATTCATCTCCCCTTTGAACTCTTTATCCCTTCTGGACTGACCCTCACCCAAAGGGCAGGAATGTTATCTCTTTGTAGTAATGCTCTGAGAGGAAGCTGACTTGGATATATTAACCAATTTCTTTCTCAGATAATGATATTGGAAAGGGTATAATTAGTGTCTCTTATGTTCTAATATGGAAGTTCAGAATTTACCACAAAGAGGTAGCCAAACACAATAACCATTTTGTCTTGGTTGTACCTTTACTGGTCAAAAAAACCAGCCTATACTTGGACCAGGAGTTAGTCGTCAGAACAGAGCAAAGAAACACCGCTTGGTTAAAAATCAGGAAAGGTGTAAGCCAGGGATGCATCCTATCTCCATACGTTTTCAATCATTTTGTGGAACAGATTATTCAGAAGGCTGGGCTCTATGAGGAGGAATATGGCATCAGGATTGGAGGAAAACTTGTCAACAACTTGTATTATGCAGATGACACAACTTAGCTTGCTGAAACTGAGGAGAAATAGGCATTTGCTGCCTTTTTGCTTGAAGGTCAAGGACTGTAGCCTTCAATATGGATTGAAGCTCAACGTCAAGAAAACAAAGATTCTCACCACTGGGCGGATTGGCAGCATCATGATAGATGGTGAAGAGACTGAGATTATCACCAGATTCAGTTGCTTGGCTACATAATCAACACTCTTGGTACCAGCAACCAGGAAATCAAAAGACAAATTCATTGGGAATGTCTGTTGTCAGGGGCTTCTCCAAAGTACTGAAGAGCACCAGTGTCAGTCTGGAGACTAGAATGCCCCTGATCTTGATCTTGAAGGTCATGGTCTTCACGATTATTTGTGAAATAGTATCACATCAGAAAGCTGGACAATAACTAGGGATGGTAGAAGGAGAATTGATGCTTTTGAGCTGGAGTGCTGGAGAAGAGTATTGAATATACCATGGACCACTAGGAGAACAAATATGTTCTGCCTGGAGAGAGTGAAACCAGGCTGCTCCTGAGAGGCAAGGGTTCTGAAGCTCCATCTGACATACTTCAAATATGTTGCCAGGAGGGACCAGTCCTTGGAGTGAGACATCATGCTTGGGAGGGTGAAGGGACAGTGCAAAAAAGTAAAAGCCTGGATGAGATGCATTTATTCAGTGACTGGAGCAGTAGGGGTAGATGTGTCAGAGACAATAACGTTGGTTCAGGATAGAACAGTGTTCAGAACTGTTGTACTTGCTGTGTCACAGGTGGGTGACTCGATGACACACAACAACAACAATGTATATGCATATTTGCTTATAGTTTGTTCTTAGAAGTATAACACTTGACTGTCAGTTTGCTGTACTGAAGTGACTTGCAGGCTGTTGTGATGCTGGAAGCTTTTCCACAGATGTTCAAATACCAGCAGGGTCACCCGTGGTGTAAAGGTTTCAGGAGACCTTCCAGATTAGACAGACTAAGAAATAGGATTAACCACCCACTTTTGAAATAACAGGCACTATGCAAAATCACAGACCTTATTTGGAAATCTGATGAAGGAAAATGAAGGTAAATGAAATTGGAAGAACCACTGTGAAAAACAGTGTATACAAACTTTTTAAGTTAAAAAGCCCTTACCAAACAAATGCCCCCCAATGAATAAAAAGAAGCATTTTTAGATATAGTACTCAAAATAGAATACTTCAGATTAGAAGACACAAATAAGGAAAAATCGCTGTAAACATCCATTAATAATTGGAAAATAGTTATATGAAGTGTGAATCTAAGAAAATAGGAAGTTGTATAAAGGGAAATGGAGAAGTTCTGATGGAATGGCAACCTAGACAGACTGAGGAACTTGCTCATCTCCAAAGGGACACAGAGGTAGTCTAACAAAACCCCAGCCATAGGCCATTTGAACATCTAGAGGCTTGGGAGATCAACATATTTGAACAGAGAAGGGATAAAAACATGGACGAGAGGCCCATAATAAATATCTCAGACCAGTGTAGCAACCTCTTGCCCCGCAAGAAAAGAAGGAAAATGATACTGGAACATAACAGAAAGATACTGGAAGATGGAAGACTATTTACTCCTCATCCATGCACAGATGCACAGATGAATGCCTGATCAAACCTTCACCTGGGCAGGTGAGACACTCTGGGAACCTCACCAGAGGTGGAGTGGGGAAAAAATCCACTGTATTGGCATTTTGGTGAGCTGACCAGTACCATCTTGAATTGAGTAGAGACAAGCCTCAAGTAAGAAAGACATCTTGCATTATCTACTTTATGGAACAACCAGTTCATGCACTGAGAGTGGGAACCTGTGTACAGAAATTATTATAGATTAAAAGAGCCTTTTAATGCAACAAAACGCAATAAACTATGCCCATGAAGTGCAGGCATACTGGTAGATGATGAAGACTGGATTTAAAAGGACAGCCCATATCATCTGCCAGATACAGGTTCCATGCCTTACCTCTCCAAGCACTGCCACCACTCCATCATGCTAACGACGCCTGAGCAATGACTCATTCCTACAGTACTAACCTGTCCTGGCAGTGCCACTTGTCCAGGATATTTAATCTGCTCTCCTTAAAGTAAGTTAGGTGCTGTCGAGTGGAGTATGATCCATAGTGACTCTATGAACAGCAGAACTGAACCCTGTACTCTTCTGTGCATCTTCATCCTTCCTGACACATTAGAACCCATTGCAGCAGTCACCTAATTAATCCACTTGGTCGAAGGTCTTCCTTTCCTTCACTGACCCTCCACCTTTCTGAGCATCATGTCCCTCTCCAAGGAATAGCCCCTCCTACCAACATACCTGTAGTATACGAGGCGAAGCCTCATCATATTTGTCTCTAAAGAGCTCTCTGTCCGCACCCTCTCCAAGACATTTGTTTGTTCTTTTGTCAGTCCATGGGATGTTTAGTGCTCTTCTCTAACAACACAACCCAAAGGCATCAATTCTTCTTTTGTCATCCTTATTCATTATCCAACTCTCAGATGCATAGCAAGTGAGATACACCTCAGTCCTCAAACTGACATCATTACTCCTCAACAATTTAGAGAAGTCCCTAACTGCAGACTTTTCCAGTGCAATGCCTCCTGATTTCCTGACTGCTGGTTAAAGTGGCTCCAAGTAAGATGAAGTTGTTGACAGTTTCAGTCCTTTTTCCATTCATCACGATGTTGTTTTTTGGTCTCGGGGTAAGAATCTTTGTTTTCTTGACATTGAGATGCAATCCATATTGAAGGCTGTATTCTTTGATCTTCTGCAACAAGTACTTCAAGTTCTCCTCACTTTCAGCAAGCAAGGTTGTGTCATCTCCAAAATGCAGTTATTGATGAGTTTCCCTCTGATCCTGATGTCACATTCCTCTTCATAGGGTCCAGCTTCTCAAATAATTTACTTAGCATACAGATTGAATAGGTATGGAGAAAGAATACAACCCTGACCCACTCTTTTCTTAAGTGTTCCCTTGCTCTGTTTGCACAACAGCCTCCTGGACTAGGTATAGGTTTTGCATAAGCACTATTAAGTGTTCTGGAATTTTCATTCTTACCAATGTTAGCCATAATTTGTTATGATCCACACATGTTTGTACAGGCAATAAAACATAAATAGACATACTTTTTGTATTTGTTAGTTTCAGTAAGGATCTGTCTGACATCACCAATGATGTGCCTGGTGCCATAGCCTCTTCTAAATCCTGCTTGAACGTCTGGCAGTTCCTTATCTATATACTGTTCTAGCTGTTTTTGAATTATCTTCACCAATATTTTGTTTGCATGTGATATTAAGGATATTATTCAATAATTTCCACATTCTATTGGCTCACTTTTCTTGAGAATAGGAACAAATATGAACCTCTTCCAATCAGTTGGTCAGACAGCTGTTCTTCAAATTTCTTGACATAGACTAGTGAGCACACTCAGGTCTGCATCTATTAATTGAAAAAAAATAAAATGTTATCCCATTGATTCCTAGGGCTTTATTTTTAGAGAAGAGGCTCTAAAAACTTCACTAGATCATTGAGAAGCCAAAACAAAGGGAAAACATGCTAAAGTAAAAGAGCTAAACAGAAGATTTCAAAGAACAGTGCAAGAAGACAAAACAAAGGACAATAATGGCATATGTAGAGAGCTGGAATTGGAGAGTAAAAAGGGAAGATCTGCATTTCTCAGGATGAGAGAACTGATAAACTTAAGCCTTGAATCATAATATTGAAAGATACTATGGGCAATATATTGAATGACCCAGAAAGCATCAAAAGAAGATGGAGGGAGTACACAATATCACTGTACCAAAAAAGACTGATGGGCACTGAAAAATTTTAGGAAATATCATATGAGGAGAAACCAATGGTAATGAAGGAAGAAATGTAGGAAACGTCTCATTGGTAGTCATGTCTTAAAGGCATATACTTAAAACAAGTTAGCTAAATATAGTTTCTAAATAGTGGTTCAAAGATTCTAATCATCCATGAGCAACTGAGGTGGGGAGTTGGGGAAGAATCCAACCACTACCAAACTCAGAGCAACATCATCATAGCTATCTAGACACAATAGAAGCTGTTACACTTATGCCAAGAAAAAGAACATAAAATGTCACAGAAGCAGCAGATAGTAGTAAACTTCATAAAAAAAGCAAAAACAAAAACACCCACCTAAAAACAGACACCAGATCCCTGGACCAGGAAGTCTGAAGCAATGTTCTGGTGTGGGAATCCAAGAATTGGTGCTCAAGAAATGATAAATATTGGAAGAAAGATTTGAAACTTCAAGCCTATGTGCCCTGTTTGCTGTGATGGAAGAGACACTAGACTTTTGGAGAAGCTCCATTTAAGGGTACGTATTTCTGACTTCTTTTTCAGTGGGGTAATTTTTCCTGAGCTGTTTATTGCTTATGGATCCCTGATCGCCACTAAGTTTGAAAAGTTTATTGGTTTATGAGGAAAACAGCTTTGTGGAGGTTGTCAGAAAAGCAAGTATGTCAGAATCACCCTACATAAGGCAACAATTTGGACCACAAATAAAGTCCAGGCTCTTCACTGCCTGGGATAGAGGTGCATTCTTGGGGTCCATCATCCTAAATCAACCTATCTCCATAAGAGATCTAGGTCAAGAGCAATTTAAAAAAAGTTGTTGAAACTATATGTGTACAGAAACATATTGCCTTTTATTTTAGTTCATGGCTGATAAAATTTATTTCCCTTTGTCTTGGAGCCTTATGGGCTTGTAAACAATACGAATCTTAGGGGAAAAGGGTTACTTTTCAATCAGCACATGTCCAGAGAAAGGTGGGATTCATTGCAACAGGGGGTACTTGGAAGAGCCTGGGTGTTTGTTTTTTTAAATGTATATATTATGAATTTTCCAACAACCAAAAAAATGAAAAGTAAACCCTATTTTTATTGAGTTGATTATGATTCATGGTATCCATGTGTTATAGAGTAGAACTGCCTCATGGGGTGTGTAACCTTTGCTGTGAGCTTTACAAAAGCAAATCATCAAGAATTCTTCCATAACACTCCTGAGTGGGTTGTATTGCCAAATTTTAGGCTGGGTAACATTTTGTGTTGACTCTGATTCATAACCAGTCTATGTACAGCAGAATTAAATAGGCTTGGTCCTGTGCTATTCTCGTAACTATTGTTATGTTTGTGTCCATTCGTATAGTCATGGCACTAACCTATATGACTTAGGGTCTTTATTCACCAAACATGAGATCATTCTACAGGGACCTGTCCTTCCTGACAATATGGCCAGAGTTGTTGTTGTTATGTGTTGTCAAGTCACCTGAGAGTCATAGCGACCCTGTGTATAACAACCCTTTACCCTGCTCTATCTTGCACCAATCTTACTGTCTCTGACACACTTGCCTCCATTATACCAGATATTGAATCAATCCATCTCATTGAAGGTTTTCCTTTCTTGTGCTGTCTCTCCATACTCCCAAGCATGACATCCCTCTCCAAGGACTTGTTCCTCCATGTAATATGCCCAAAGTATGTCATATGAAGCTTCAGAATCCCTGCCTCCAAGTGTTTCTTGGCTGTTTGCCTCGTCTCACCCTCTCTAGGATGAACCTATTTGTTTTCCTAGCAGTCCATGGTATATTCAATACTCTTCTCCAGCATCACAGCTCAAAGGCATCAATTCTTATATCATCCCTAGTCATTGTCCAGCTTTCTGATGAATAACAAGTAATTGCAAAGACTATGGACCGGATCAGGTGCACCTTAGTCTCCAGACTGACATTGTTGCTTTTCAGTACATTTGAGAGGTCTCTGACAGAAGACTGTCCCTATGAAATTGGTCTTTCAATTTTCTGGCTGCTGGTAACAAGAGCGTTGATTGTGGAGCCACGCAAACAAAAACTGTTAACAATCTCAGTATGGTGTACACAACTAAGATGACCTGGAGAAAACAAGTTGCATTTTGCAGATCACTTCCATAGTATTTTCTACTACTGGCTTATAGGCTGCCAGCTAATGCACCTTGATTTGAACCTCTAGTGAACAGGCAGAAAAATAGCACATTGGAGGTAGAGGAAAATAGCACACAGGCGTAGCAAGACAAATCAGATAGCTCAAAGTAATGGTCCTAATGACAGTGAGCGCCTGAAAATAACAAAATATAAGTCTGACATACTTTGGACATGTTGCAAGGAGAGACAGGTCTTTAGAGAGGGACATCATGCTGGGTAGAGTGGAGGGACAGCGCAGAAGGGGAAGACCCTCTATGAGGTGGATTGATTCAGTGACTGGGGTAATCGGGATGGGTGTGTCAGAGGCAATGCGATTGGCACAGGATAGAGCAGGATTTAGGGCTGTTGTACATAGGGTCGCTATGAGTCGCAAACAACTCGACGGCGCATAACGACAACAACAACAGTAATGTAGCTTCAGCAAGCAAAAATTATATAATTGAGTTATACTGGTAGAGAAAGGTATGGGGGCGGGTAGGAATAATGTTACCAGGGAAGTGGTTCTTAATTTTGTAAAAGTGCTGTGCATATATATTTGGAAGTAGGAGTGGCATCCACTTCCTAAACAACATGCCTCTGGAGACTCTATGAACTTTGATAAATATCTATAGTTGTAGAGGGGCTTCAGGGCTTTTGTTTATTCATATGGTCGCTATTGAGTCGTGAAGGCAATCAACAACAACAACTATATATACTTAATACAAAGAGTTATGACAGGGTTCAGTTCCAATGACTCCATTGTAAATTTTTTCTGACATAGGTAAAATCTCTTTCTCTCTCAAGTTTTTATTTCAATTCAAATAGATGGTAAGTCAGGGACTATATATAAGACTCAAAGCAGTGTATTTTGGAGGGACCTTGTGTTTTTGAGAACAATTAGTTTACTCTCCTGTTAACATGTCCTCCAAATTTCCTTTTGGGTATCATCACTAATACTTTCCTAACCATAAAATTTCATTTGGGTTCACCCTCAGCTCTTGGCATACCCTCTGTTGGCTTAAATCACTGCAGTTCTTTTAGCTTTTAGCTATAGTGATTTGCTAAAAGGTGTAATATAACCTAGTCAGAGCCCGTGAAAATCAGTATGACATTTGTTGGATGGAATTTCTGGGAAACTGACCTGTTATCTTTTGGCTGAGAATTCAGTAATGGAAAGACATAAAAGCTTGTTTCTCCTATGATTGTGCCACAAAGAGAGAAGCCCAATGAGTTTGGACCTGGAACAACACAGAACCAAAACATAAAGAAAGATTATAAAGACATAAGTTATGAGTCAAATGACATCAGAATCAAGCCATTCCCCAGGATCTTGAGCCCATGAATTCTTTTTTCCTGTTTAAATTGATTATTTTTGTCACTTGCAACGAAAAGATTCCAAAGTGTCACAACATTCATTATAAAAATAATGATGAATAAGCAGGACCATATTAAGATATGTAAGGATCTTAAATACTGATAATCTATGGTACCTACTGCTCTGTTTACTTATTGATTTGAATTAAGTGTGTGAGTTACACATGAGTTTGCATGTGTGTGCATTTTAGCTTCCTGTGATGTAACTTCTTTTTAAATGAAACTATTATTTTTAACAAATTGCTCTATAATTTTATATGAGCAAATAATTTGAGAAGCTTGTATATATGAAGAAGAATGTCACATCAGAATGGAAAGAAGATTTATCAACAACCTGCACAAATTTGCTTACTGAAAGTAAAGACTTAAAGCACATACAAAATAGCAAATATTTTTGTTGCTGTTGTTGTTATGTGCTGGCTGTCGAGTCACCTTTGGCTCGTAGAGACCCTATGTACAACAGCTCTGAAGTCTTCCTTGTCATGAGCCAATCTCATTGTCTCCAACATACTATGACATACTATGAACATACTATGGACTGTCAAGAGAACAAATAGGTCTAATTTTGAGTGAGTTAAACTAAGTTTCTCCTTGGAAGCAAGGATTTTGAAGCTCTGTCTCATATACTTTGGACATAGCCAGAAGGGACCAGTCCTTGGAGAAGGACTCATTCTCAGAAGGGTAGAGGGACAGCACAGGAAAGGAAGATCCTAGATGAGATGAATTGATATGGTAACTGGGGCAATGGGATTAGGTTTGTTGGAGTCAGTAAGATTGGCTCAGAATAGAGCAGAGTTCACAGCTGTTGTATATAGCGTTGCTATGAGTTGACGGCGACCCTATGGCACATAAAAACAAGAACAACAGCAATAATAACATCTTTTGAAAAGAGAAAAACTTTAAATTTATTATTCTAAGTTCTTTTTGTTTATTTATAAAGTTGATATACATTTTGTTTCACACTACTCTTCATTCATATTATGTTTCACAGAGTCATTCTCATAAATAGTGTTTTGTAAAATTAATCACCAAAGGGGGAAGGGGCGGGAGTGAGGGGTGAGGATGGGTAGGAATGAAAGCACAGGGTTGCACAGTTTGGTAGGTGGAGGGAGTGGGGCTGGGAGGGGGAAGAAGTGGGAAGAATCCAGGTGAAAACCCTAAAATTTTTATCAGTTATTCTATAAAGTTTTAAATCTAGGTTTCAAGAGATTGTTCTTTCTTTTATACATGGCCCTTACCTGAAACTCTGTACAATATGGTTTAAAATATAAGTTTCTTCATTAGTAGTATATATTATTATTGTAGCTCACCAAGTTGTGCCAAGAAATCTGGAGAACAACCACTTGGCCAACTGACTGGAAGAGATCTATATTTGTTCCCATCCCAAAGAAGGGTGAC
>NW_006399896.1:4545142-4547677 GCF_000299155.1 Elephantulus edwardii | reverse complement strand
ATGGTGAAGAGATTGATATTGTTAACAACTTTAGTCTGCTTGGCTCCACTGTCAACACTCTTGGCACCAGTAAAAAAACATATTGTGATTGAAAAGTCTGCTGTTAGGGACCTCTCCAAGGTACTGAAGAGCAATGGTGTCACTCTGGAGACTAAGGTGCATCTGATACAGGCTATGGTCTTTGCAATCACTTGTTATGCATCAGAGAGTAGGGAAATGACTAAGGAGGATAGAAGGAGAATTGGTGCCTTTGAGCTGTGGTGATGGAGAAGAGATTGAATGTACCCTGGACTGCCAAGAAAACAAACAGATTCATCCTGGTGAGTTAAAACCAGGCTGCTCCTTGGAGGCAAGGATTCTGGGGCTTTGTCTGACATACTTTGGACATGTTGTAAGGAGGGACTTGTCCTTGGAGAGGGACATCATGCTTGGGAGGTTGGAGGGAAGGTGCAGGAGGGGAAGACTCTCTATGAGTTGGATTGATTCAGTGACTGGGGTAATCGGGATGGGTGTGTCAGAGGCAGTGCAATTGGCATGGGGTAGAGCAGGCTTTAGGGCTATTGTAAATAGGGTTGCTATGAGTTGCAAGCGACTCGACAGCACATAACAACAACAACAACAACCCTCAAGTCAGAACAGGCTCAAACTGACCCTTCAGTGAGTTTTCAGTGGCAGTTAGTTGCACAGGAGGAGACTGCATATCTTTTTTCCCTGGAGCAGCTGGTGGATTTGAACTACTTGCTTTTGGGTTGGCAGTGCTACTCCTTACCACTAAGTCACCAGAATTCTTTGTTCAATAATGGAAGAAAGGGAGAAGAGAGAAGGGCAGGGTAATGAGAATATTATGTAGTTTATCCATGAAGGAAAATGAGAAAGTTGTATAATTATTTTAATATTTTCCATTGACTGACTGGAACTTATGAATTCTCTATCCCTGGATATGCTAACTGCATTTGAATTTTACCCAGTTTCTCAGATCTTATTGGCCCTAACTGTGGAGCATTACAAAGTCTTCTACAAAGATTTGTCTCTGAAAATGGTAACATCAGAAGCCTCCCAGAAGCCCACTGTTGCTGTTGTTAGATACCATTGAGCCAGCTATGACTCATAAAGACCCTATCTCTATGATGGAACATGCCCTATTCTGTGCCATCCTCACAATCGCTGATATGCTTGAGCCCATTGTTACAGTCACAATGTCAACCCATCTTGTTGAGGACCTTCCTCTCTTTCTCTGACTCTCCACTCTCCCCACCATAGTGTCTTCTTCAAAAAATTGGCCCTTTCTAACAACATGCCTCAAATATATGAGATAGTTTTACCATTCTTGCCTGCAAGGAACAGGCTGGTTTCAGTTTCTCCAAGACATACTTGTTTATGGTTTTTGAAATTCGTGAGCTATTCAATACTCTTCTCCAACATCACAATTCAAAGAAGACGTCAGTTCTTCTGTCATCCTTATTCATTGTCCAACTTTCATGTGAGTAGGAAAGAATGGAAAATACTACGGAAATACTATGGTTTGGATCAAGTACACATTAGTCTTTAAACTGACGTCTTTGGTCTTTAGAATTTTGGAGAGGTCCTTGATTGAAGATTTAGGTTTGTGTGTCCTTACTATAGTCTAATTGTATAGTGGTAGCTCTTTTCCCTTTTGAGAGTCACGATTAACAATCTGATTCATCTACAGTGTTATTCTCCAGGTGGTGTGAAGAAATGAAATGGCCAAGTAGCCTTACTCGCTTTTAAATTCAGAAGAGCTTATTTCTGCCCTGGTGAAAAGTTTTCTTCTTGAATGTAAAACTCCTTAAATATGGAGGTTTTGAATTTTTAGAATGAAAGGGAAACTTTTATAAAGTAGGTCATTATGTCAGTGTGGAGACTAAGGTGTGCCAGATACAGGTCATGTTTTTTTACTTGCTATGCATCAGAGAGCTGAACAATGACCAAGAGTGATAGAAGAATTGATGCCTTTGAGTTGTAGTGCTAGAAAAGAATGTTGAACATACTGTGGATTGGCAAGAGAACAAACGATTCAGTCCTGGAGAGGGTGAAACCAAGCTGCTTCCTGGAGACAAGGATTCTGAAGCTCCATCTCGCATACTTTGGGCATGTGGCCAGGAGGTATCAGTCCTTGAAGAAGTACATCATGCTTTAAAGGGTGAAGGGACAGTGCAGGAAGGAAGACTCAGGAAGAGATGGATTGACTCAGCGACTGGAGAAGTGGGATTGGAGCTGTCAGAGATGATGAGATTGGCTCAACAGAGGGTTCAGAAGCGTCATACATAGGGTTGCTATGAGTTGCAGGTAACTTGATGACATACAACAACAGCAACAACGACAATATGTGTAATGAAATGTAACACTACTTACTCCAATCCCTTATGTAATTGCATGTATATTGACTACAGAGAACATAACATTGCATATTAATCACTGCTGTTTGTTGTTGTTATGTGCCGTCGAGTCGCTTGCGACTATTAGCGACCCTATGTACAACAACCCTAAACCCTGCTCTATTCTGTGCCAATCGCA
>NW_006399896.1:4544318-4545042 GCF_000299155.1 Elephantulus edwardii | reverse complement strand
AGCTCAAAGGCATCAATTCTCCTTCTATCCTCCCTAGTCATTGTTCAGCTCTCTGATGCATAGCAAGTGATTGCAAAGACCATGGCCTATATCAGACGCACCTTAGTCTCCAGAGACACACCGTTGCTCTTGAGTACTTTAGAGAGGTCCCTAACAGTAGACTTGACCATCGCAATACATTTTTTTTATTTCCTTGCTGCTGGTGCCAAGAGTGTTGACCGTAGAGCCGAGCAAACTGAAGCTGTGAACAATCTCAATCTCTTCGCCGTCCATCCTGATGCTGCCAGTTGGTCCAGTGGTGAGAATCTTTGTCTTCTTCACATTGAGCCTCAGTCCCTGCTGAAGGCTGCAGTCCTTGACCCTCTGCCGCAAGTGCATGAGGTCCTCCTCAGTTTTAGCAAGCAGAGTTTTGTCATCTGCATAACACAGATTGTTAATAGATCTTCCACCAATCCTAATGCCACACTTCTCCTCATAGAGCCCAGGCTCTCGGATAATCTGCTCTGCATACAGGTTGAAAAGGTATGGAGATAGGACACATCTCTGGCATATACCCTTTCCAATTTTGAACCATGCAGTGTTACCCTGCTCTGTTCTGATGACAGCCTCTTGGTCCAAGTATAGGTTTCACATTGTTGTTGTTGTTGTTATCAAGTCGTTTCCGACTCATAGCGACCCTATGCACAACAGCTCTAAACCCTGCTCTATCCTGCGCCAACCGCAC